>NC_053517.1:2100000-2220000 GCF_016920715.1 Anopheles arabiensis | reverse complement strand
GGTAAAACACGAAAAGAAAGAAGGAGAAAGAGGGAAGGCAGGCACACTGAAGCAAATATACTGTTTTAAACAATATCACGTCCTACATTCAATCAAAGAACTCGATTCTTCGTAGATAATTATTTCACTATCGAAAACTAACAGCTTTACAGACAAAACTAGCAATTGCTCTGGCGAAGCAACCCGACTAATGATACAACCTGCGGTGCCCTCTGCAGGCTTGAGTAGAGCGAAGGGCAATGTTTTAAGTTTTCGGGGTTTTGTTTTGAGCTTTATTCCAGCAGCCACTCTTCTCCAATTGAACAGTAACTTTACCCAGTATAACTACAAAACTAAGCCATAACTCAGCAACTCCATGTAGCTATCCAAACACACACACACACACAGAGAAACATTGAAATACACCATCGTAACAAGAGAGCTCTACTACTTCGGTTTCAACTCTAGTTCTTGTCCTCCTGTCCTGGGGGAGGGAGGTTCACATGCAGGTGACGGACAGGGCGAGCGTGCGCAACTTGCGCAACTCGTGTGACGATTTTGATCGATTTTAAACGGCGTAGAACAAGAAGTTACTCGAAAAGACACAAAGATCCCCGGATGGAATGGTTAGAAAGCGAGCTGAGATAGGCCGAACGAATCTCATTTCAACTACTATTTCCATTTCTTATTTCTTTCGTGGTTGTTTGCTAGCGAGTGGGAGAGAATGACCCCAATTGCTCGTGGTTTTTGTTCTGCTCGATCTGTTTTCTACTCGTTTTTTCCATTTCCTTGCGGACGGTGAGCAATAATCGAGTGTTTTCCCACTTCTTTTCCAAAACTTCCACGATCACCCTAGTCTCCTGTTTTGTCCAGACTCTATGTACTACACCCTGCACCGTTCGTATTGTCTTTCGTATACGAGCGCGCAAGATTTACAGCCAAGATGTGTCGGTAGCGTTCGGGGTCGTGTAGAAGTCACAGAGCAAAGAAGACGTGCGAAACAAAAAAAAACTACACACGAGAGGACAGGGGAAGCGAACGTAAGAGCATACATATTATCTGATAAATAAATAGCAAAAGCAAGAAAGGAAACACAGTTTGCAAATAAGTGTAAAATTGATTAATTGATAAGTAATATAATTTTATGCATTATTAGACAAAATACACACACACAAAACAGCTTGATGATACGTCAAAGAGGTAGGGCGTTGGAGGGAAAGCCGAAAGGAGCAGCGATGGGTACGAACAAAGCCAGAGGGGAAACACAGAGAGGGAGAGAGCGAGAGAGAGAGAGAGAGATAGGAGTAACTTAAAATAGGCAAAGGCCGATTCGGGGAAGGGAAAACCAAATGGGTGGCAATGACAAAAATTAAAACAAACATATTTCTACGCATTATTACAAGCAAGCGTTGAGCAAACAAACAAATGTTGATTCGTCCCGCGTACCGTGGATAAAGTTTACTACAAAAAAAATACGCAAACACACATACACACAAAGAGACGTAACACACGAGAAAAACACACAAACACATCGTATGACATTATCCGAAAAGGGCACACGTACACACCACACTACACAAAGCAAACTACAGTTATCACAAAGCGTATAAGGCAAATGTAAGGCATCCGCTATCGAATATTCCCAAGTGTTTGTGTACTTTTAAAAACGGTTTTCAGCCAAACCGACAACGCTGCACGTACGTACATTACGCGCACATGCAGATATGAGAAACAGTGTAGCTCTATCCTTCATCAATATCTAAACGATCATTTACGCAAAAACACAAATTTTCTGTATCTGTTGGGCATCACCGCACGCCGGTTACTATTCCTTGCAATCCGAAAAAGAACCCCTCCAATTTCCCACCTCTTTTGTTCACACCACTCTGCCCCCACAATTGTGCTACCAGTTTTTCAGTGTACTATTACTGTTCCAAGACCTCATCTACTGTTGCATCACTCACAGAATGCGCCACAAATTTAAAGCAATATCACGCTTTTGGGCGGACACACCAATATTGTGCCCTCTATTCGATACTCTCATCTTCCTGCACACCTGTTTGTCCCTTTCGCATTGTTTCGCTTCCCGACAGGAGAGGCATAAACGTAAAAGAACATGTAACAAAACGTTAAACTATCCTCCAAAAGAAGTAAACGATAGCACGCAATAACAAAACGGGGGCAAACAAACATACGAACAAACGAAATGAACGAACAGCATGTTTCAATCATCGCCACCAAAACAACAAAACGAGGATAGAGAAACAAAAGCCGAAAAAGGGGAAGGGAAAATACATTACTCAAAACTCTACTGTGTTACGCGATCTGAGAAGAGAAGAATGTTTTGTCTACTACCAATTTTACTGCTATTAAAAGAAAAGGGCGAAGAAGCAAACGCTAAAATAAAAGTTTTTAAAATCTGTTCTCCTATTCTAAAACTGAATTCTCTTCAACTTTTCGTGTTGTTTCGTTACGCTGTCACACCTTTTGCGTCCCGTACTGATATCAAGTTGTCTTTTGTTTTACTTTCTTTGTTTTTCCTTCTTGCTTGTTCTGTTTCTCCTATCTACTTGGCTCTCTACCACTTTCCGTGTCTTGTTTGTTGTCTGTGGCTATCCTTTTCTCGTTCTCTGTTGTGCACTTTCTATCTCATCCTCAATTGTCCTTCCTACAAGGAACGTATAAGGCTGTTTTGTAGATCCTCCAGCATCGTTGTCTTTTTCTAAGAACTGAGTGGGGAATAAAAGCAAAAAATTAAGCATTTTCTAGTTAGCTCAAAAACTAAACATCTCGCTAAAAACGGAACTGTTCATCTAGCGATCACTGATCGCATGTCTATTGCAAAGAGCAGACAGCACTAAACATCACTGCAAGTTATATATTAAAGAAGAAGAAAAAAAACACATTATAACAAAATAAAAATAAACCCTTGTCCGTTCAAACACCATCCGGTAAGGTACGAAAAGCACACAGAAAGAAAGGAGTCCCAAAGGGGTCCCAAAACGGATGAGCGCGAAATAAAATTCTAGTGGGAATTTAATGACATTCTTGGGCATTGGGAAGAGACATAACACACGCACGTCGCACATTGAACAACAATGTGTAAACAAATTATGTAAGCAAACTTAAGCAAGGAAACAAATTATCTTGGGCAGTGTGTACTTTTTAGGTGTAGCATTTCTTTCAAATATTTTCTTATCGATAAAAAAAACATGAACCAAGAGAAAGGAGCAGAACGAGACAAGCATAATACAAATTAGCATTTGGTGCATTGCTCCGTGGAGGGAAAGTGTGAGTGTGTCAGAGGTTTAAGACATGCACTGGAGACACTGGAAGAGGCTACTAGCACTGTTACAATGATGTTGCGCAAAACAACCTTACACGCGCCCAGTTACTGAATGCAGAAGAGGTAAACGTGGCATTACGACAAAGACGAGAAGAAAAAAACGAGTGGATCATCTTTACAATCGATACAAAGAAGTGCTTGCACGGGAAAGTCATGGGAAAACATTGATAAAACAAAAAGGCAAACCAACATAAAAGTAACAAAACAAAACAATCTATGATTAAATCAATATTTAAGCAAATTTATTAAACGATATTTAAGCGATTAATTGACTACAAAGGCAACACATAAAGGAAGCTGCGTGTGCAAATGCGCTATAAAAGAAGGTTTAATGAAAGCAGAAAACAACATGAAACAAAACAAAAACAAAGCGAAAGCGGGCAAAATTGAGTAACATCCAACACGCAAAGGACAACTGTTTGAACTTTGTAGGGGATTACGGAAGCAAACATTATTCTCTCACACGTACAAAGGTACAAATACATTTACCTACACACACACACACACACACACACACTCACTACAAGCATCACAAACGAACATTCTTTCTAACGTTTATCTCCACGTTTGAGCAAGCAAAAGAAAAGAAACACAAAACGGATAGGGGTAACATGAAACAAGAAGTAACAAAATATAAAGAAAGTTGTTAAAATATTCAAAGAACAAAAAGCAAAAACATGCAACAAAACAAGCAAACCACAAATCATCTCTAGCTGTGTTTTCATCAATTAAAAGAAAAGCGAAGCAAAATAAAGAAACACAACCAAGATGCTAGTCGTACCGTGCGTTTTTTACCCGTTTCTTGAGTTCAATGTTTTGTTAGTTTGTGGTGTCGTCTCAGATCGCCATCTGATGGATGTGGGGGGGAGGGAAGAGAAGCCGTTGTTCTTATTTTCTTCCCGAAAGCTGGCGAGTGTTCGAGTGTACGTTAGTAGCGCTATTGTCCATCAGTTTTCTGCTATTTTATGTTGATCAAGTTGTTTTAATGTCGATGGTAAATGATTGGAATCGAATCGAAGACGCCTTCACAAGGGACAAATCGCCTGCCAGCAACGCGATCTGGTTGGGGTAAAGCGATCAGATCGACCAGAACCAGGAGCTGTGTGCTCGAGATAAGGGCTCGGAGATATAAAGCGCAACACGTCTGGCAGGCATGGAACAATTTATTGGAAAAGGTCCACCAAAGACCATGGTGATATAGGATGTATCCCCGAGGGGGAATAGCAAAACAAAACAAAACAAAAAACGATTGAATTAAAACTCCCATACCGTAACCACCCGAAACTAAAATAGCTAACTGAAATGTGCAAAACAAACATGAAACGGACAAAAAAAACTTTGAAAGTTAAATAAATCTAACATGTAAATCACAACACTCTAAAGACTTCAGTTTACTTGCTAAGTTCCATCTATCTACATCTACTAAAAACGAAACTAAAAGCAAATATATCATTGTGAGCGTTTTTCCGTTTTACAGTTTTGTAAATCTATAAGAGCCACGTGTTGTAGAGATGTACCTACAAAGGATATTAAAGCATAACATATTACACAAAGCAACACAAAAAAAAAGATGTGTGAGCACGAGCAGAAGTTAGCAAAACATTGATGATGCGAAAAGCACAACTGAGCTAAGCGAAACGCAATTAGATAAAACAAAACAAATGTGCATTTGTGTACTGTACTCAAACAAGCGGATTGTTAAAATTATACAATTTAAAGCGACAAATGCACACAAATGCATTCAACTATGCCATCTTTCCTCTCCCTTTTGTCCGGTTTAGCTCTCTAGGTTTAGCCGTAAGAGTTGCAACCAATCCAGCAGCTGCCGGAAACAGGCCAGCGCAGGCAGCAAAGGGAAATGTGTTAACGTGAATAGAAACAAAACCCAGACATAATGTATATCTTTTTTAAATATATTTATGAAATATATTTGCAAACTCTAGACACATTATTGTAACGAAAATAAAGCTACACATTCATTGATCATTGAACTAGAACATTGTTGATTGAGCAACTTGGGTAGGAAAGTGGTGGGGAGAAGTGGCTGACAAAGCAGAGCTACAGAACGGTACACGGTATGGATTTTTAACCAATGCGTCAAATCTGCAGAACATCAATCGGACAGCGGTTCCATTTAGTGCACACTACACTTAACCGAAAGCCCGTGCGTTATGATGCATACGAGACGAGGAACAACATACACACATACACAAACACATCTACATATAATGATCACGTAAGCATACAAAATATTAGCAAAAACCTAGTTACTAGTTAAGTCGAAGTAAAGCGGCGGAAGGAGACGAACAAACAATTTGAAAGTAACAGGATGACATGGAGTAAATAAGTGGAGCAGTGAACGCGCGTTGATGCTATTGGCCCACGTTATGATACCAATAAGCCGACAAAAACGCACCTTTTTGACACACTGTTGTGCTGTGCTACTTAAACAATTGTTACTCAATAAATTGAAACATTGTAGAACGAAACTCGAACATAAAAGCAACAAACTACTACTACTACTACTATCGCACTGCGGCGCATCGTACTACACTGAGCGACTAAAAAAAAACATTTACGCGAAATCATATAGTGTCAGATTGAACAAAAAAAAACATAAGTTAACTGGGAGTCATAGATAAGCAACAAAAGCAACATCACTCATAGAAATTTAAAACACGTAGACAGTTAACCATCCTTCCTGTGCATTAGTGTGTGTGTGTGTATTTTTTTAAATCTCACTTAGTAGATTGAACTCTAAACTACCCAGAGCGCACTAACTTTCCGTACAACTAATGAACCCTAATCTTATCACCATAGTAGCACCCAAGATTACTATTTTCCAAAAAAAAACGATAAATCAAAACACACTCGCATTAAAAAAAAAAACACGAGCAACATACATGCATTTATGTTCTTTTTAGACTCCAAAAACAAACACAAAAAAACGAACACAAAATGGAAAAGAAAATAAAACGCTACATACAACTAATTGCGTGTTTTCTCGAGAGTTAAGAAAAGTACTTACAAAAAAGAAACTATACGCTTGTGTACAACACGCACCAACCAAAATTTTTCGCCTCTTTACTATACTTCATCTTTCCTTAAGCGATCCTTCTCTTTTCTAACTAGTAACTAACTAACTGCGAGCGTGGAGAAGGTAAAACACATTACTGATACACTAGCAACTTAATGCATCGTCCTTAATAATAATTCAAAATCAAACACATGCATACAAACACAGACAGGCAGACAGACAAACGAGAAGAAGAGAACAACAAACAAATCTAACAAAAGAACCATAAAGCACGCATTGGAGAAAACCAAAAAACATTGAGAGAAAAGACAAACACTGTATTAGACAGGAGACAAAACGGAGAGAAAGAGAGAGATAGAGAAGAAGAAGAAGAAATAACAAAACAAAACACTAATGTTAAGATACCCCCCCACTGATACCAAAGCACACATTAGATGTCTTAACCGTTTCCGTTCTATTCTGCACCGGTTGCGCATCTCCGTTGTTGCATTGTGCAAGGCGTTTACATACTTCCGAAACAACAACAAACACATTTGTTGTTCCTTTTTTCCCTCTACTCCTTCCTCGATCGTACGACACAGCACGCACGTAGAAAGAAAGTGCTTATCTCGTCTTATGTTCTACAAGAACAGCAGCAACCAAAAAAAAAAGTAACATACAATTTACATTAGCGCGGAATGGTTAATTAGGCAAACATTGTTGATCGGGCTTAGTATATATATACATACACACACACATACTGCGTAAGAGAAACGTCTGTAAGGTCTGTATCTCTTCCGCGCCGTTGTTTTCACCTGTTTCATCAATCACACCTACTGTTCCTTATTGACTGTTTTGGACGTGGTAAAGTATAAGGCGAGTACGAGTTTATCGAATCAATTAGTATAGTTAAATATTTCCCATTTCTGCATTATCTTTCTCCACGTGTCGGTGTCGGTGTCGTTGTTAGGATGCGCAGCGACGCACTGTTTGGTTTTGTTAGGAGTGTTTTTGAGTGCAAATCATTTCTCCAGGAGTGGTGTGTAAGCTTATCGTTTCAGAGGTAAACAATACAACACACCCACACAACTACACGAAATACATACGCATAGCTAAAGAAAGATTGTAACAAAGCCTGAAGCCACGTTTGGTTTTGGTGCGAAATAATTCAATTGCAAACATACGCACCGTTTCGCACCGTACAATTGTTGAGAAGAGAAAAAACGGAATTGATTTCCACAGTTTGTCCTCTACACGGTCGGAGTGATGAGGGGACAAGGGGTTTTATTTATTTGGACGAAAATAAACCAGAAGTAAAATAGATAGTGAATTGCTTTTCTGAGTTATTGTTTCTTGTTTCCGTTCCGTTGTCGTTTGCACTTAAATCATGGAAGCCAATAATGGTTTGTTTTGTTCTTTTTTTTTAATACTGTGTTGATTCGCCTTTTCGTTGGGATTATCCGAACGCATTTGCAACACACACTCTCACACACCTACTACACACTCACATAGCATGGAGAAGATGAGCAGGCAAACAACCATGGAAAATTATTATACATTGTATGAATGAATTTTTGATAATCTAATTATATGTATTTTTGAATTGTATTTTATCGTGGAGTCAAAACAAAAAACAAGAAATAAATATGTACCTATAAACAGAAAACAAGTGAAATAAAACAAAAGTCATCTGAAAAATCAACACCCGTTTGTGTGCTTGCTTCAATCGATCATCGATGTCATCCCCCCAGAAATAGGCAGACAAACCCTGTCTGGCGTGGGGTTAAGATAGAAATGGCACCTGCATTTTCTGAGCTGAGCTTCTAGACCCGTACCCGTACAGGGCTATTCCGGTTGCCCCATTCAGATGTCATTTTTGCACGCGCGCCTACATTTTTTAGAGCCGACGAGCAGCAAACAGCGCGACGAGTCATTCGCAGGCAAGGAACTCCCTCCAGAAGACAGAGAGAGAGAGCAAAAACAATCGTCCAACCCTTCCGGATCGAACGTGATACAATGGAAAAAGTTCACATTCTCCACTAGCGTCGTCATCGTCGGAGCCGTCTAGACGTGGTCAGACGTGGTCACAGAACCCGACGGCATCGAGCTTAGCATGCCTTCTGGCCAACCCATAACTAGCTGGAGAAGGATAGGAATGTAAATCACAAAACCCGTGTGCATACTTTCGCGTGATGGAAAACGATTACACGATTGGCGCTGGAGCGCAATCTTTCGCCCGGCGTAAAAGGTCCTAATTGCCGCTCCCTCGGGGTCGGACAATCGGGCGCCTTCAGCTAATCGCAGCTGGCGCGCAAAACACAGCTCACCTTCATGCTCGATTGCTGCTCCATTCTGCCAAACGGCCAGCACAACGGCCGGTGGTCACCGAACTACCACCATCTTGCCTTGACCTCTGCTTCCGATCGTACCCACTTCCTCGATCAGCGATCAGCGCTGAAGCGTAACCTACCTTGTCAGTGGTCCCGGGGTCTCACTGACCGCCTTCAGCGACATCCGCAGCTGGCGGTGGAATGTTCCGAGGATCGATTCGCGGCGCCGACCGCCCGCCACCCGCTGTTCGCCATTGTTTGCCGCACCGTCGATCGCTTGCTGGCCCGTTTTGCCCGTCTCCGGATCCACCGTCACGAGCAGCTCCTTCACAATGTCCGAGCCGGGGTCTGGGCGGGCGGCCGGTCCGACGATGATGGGCTGCTTGTGGGTGGCACTGGTATCGTCGAGCAGCTTGGTCCAGCAACCGGCTGCATCCGGATCGGCTCCATCCTGTGCCGATCGGTCCGTTTGTCGAGCGTCTTCCAGTAACTTTGTCATATTTTCTGTTTGTTTTGTTCAACGAAAACGCAGATCCTTATTGTCCTGTGAAGGAAAGCGAAAAACGGCTTGATTTAGTCGAGCTTAAATACACGCACAATTTACTGTGGGCGTCTGTGCCCACACCATAAATAACCGCACGTGGCCATGACACTGAATGTGCAAGGTCCCAATCGGGTTGCCACTGTGATTCATTTCGCGCGGCGACCACGAAACGGCTTCAAATCCAATCGACCGGGGTGCAAGCAATCGTGCAAATCACCGGTGCTACTACTAATTGCCAATCGCCCGGCCTGGGGACATGACGAAAAAGGTAATCGCATTTAATTGCTATTACATACCCGAACAGCGTCTACTGCTACGTCCGGTTGCCTACGTCCGAGCGCAAGCTTCAACGCGAATGCCGCGGCTGCGGTTTGGACGACGCTGGCTGCTTCTGGGCGCATCAGTCGCGTCGTGTCGGCACCTACACGCATCGTCAACCTGTTCGCTTTGCAGGGCTTCGCGGCTGTTTAAGCCACGCTGACCCCCACCTGGGCATGTCATGTTGCAGCGGACAAGCCGTCGATGACGATTATCATCAACGATGCGCTTGTTTCTTGCTGCTCAAATCTAATCACTGGTGGCCTAGTGGCGAGCCGAGCCGAGGCTAACAACTCACCATGGCCATCGAACGGGTTGGCTAAAACCCGGCCCCCTTCCCCCGCCATAAATGGTTCGCTATTTTTGGTAGTGTCGCAGTTTGTCTCGTGTTAATCTTCTGCTCTAATGAACGAAACATGCCGCAAAGGGGTAGCACATTCGCGCTGCCACAGCTTCAAGGAAGTGCTGAATTGAACAGAAGCGACCAGCACGACCAGCGTTTTGTGATGCTAGATAACCGGCCCTAAATGGCCTTCTTGTGTGCGAGGCTCTTTGAGCGAGACGATGAGCATTAGTTGGCCAACAAAAGGCCCGCGGAGCTCTTATCAGAAAATCTCCCGGACGTAAAGATCGTTCCAGCACACGTCTGCCGTAGACGCTCAACAAAGATCATCAGGGTTGGGGGGAAACGCCTAACCATTCACTGTGTATCTTCGTACCTCGTCATCCACCACCAGTCATCGCCCGTGTATCGCTCTTTCCTCGCTCGGTTCCTTGCCATTTAGCGCTATCTGCTTGCTACAGGATTGCCACCGAGCGTAGCAAAGCAAAGTGTGTTCATGTCCGGATAGTGCACGTACACACCGGCAGGCTGGTCGTTTACCCTTTTTGCCGCAGCCCTTGGCAATGAATTCCCTTCTCGGACGAAGCCCACACCAAGAACGTTCGCGAAGAACCGCGTGATGACCGCACCGACCCTGACACTACGGCCGGAAGTGTCATTTGAGTGTCGAAATTCGGATTTTGTTTCACGCTGCACTGCCGCCACTTCCAGAATGGGATGACTTTCGGCAAGGCAAGAAGTTGAATTCTGAGCCAAGCGAGTCGTTCAGGTGTAAAATCAAATTCCGAAAGGCACACGTTGTCCCTCCCCCTTTGGTGATGCTCTTTCTGATGACTTATTTCGCGTGCATCAATCATTCGCGATTTAATTGCGCCAAGGTGTCAAGTGTACATTCCTGTACCGATCCGACCAGTCCAAGGGATTCCATTCGCTTTCGTTTCTGCTTCTCTCATTTCTGGGGAGTTTCGCTCCCTTACGTGTAGGGTGTCGGATACATTCCAACCAATGTGATCACATTCACGACAGCCGCTTCAATCCACCCCAGTCCAGCTGTGTAGCGATCGATCGCGGTCAGTTGGTCGTTTGGGGGAAAAAAACCACATTAACCAACCAACCAAGCGCTTGGCAGAATGGGCGGGCGGAAAATAATTACCACCAACACCAAGTACATCAACACCTGCACCGTCCTGCTTTGCCCAGACCCAGACCAATGCAAACGTCACAAAGCATAGCAACTGATTCCACTGCAACTGCAGTATACAAGCGATATCCATTTATCCTTCCCGTTTCATGACAGCAGTGCGCTGATCGTTTGATAATTACACAATTTTGCAGGCAAGAGAGAACAGAGAGAGAGGGATAAGTGGAAATAGAAACAGCTGCACCAAGGTCCAGTGTCACGATCATGATCAAACGGTCGTTAACTGTATGAAATGAGTTCTTTTGTAATGCACCTGTGTATGCTCGTTTGATTGCATAACGCGGCATGGTACAGGGTCGCTTTCCGATGTGATTTTATATCGCACATCCGACTGAACTTATATCACTACGACCATCGAAACCGTGTACAAACGATCATGTTTTATGCAAAACAAAAAGAGGTAAAAATATGCTAACAAACTCGAATTAAAAATGATAATTTTGCGTACATTAGAGACATGATTTGCATTACATCCAACACCGATACAGTCCACAGTCTTCAAACGATCCATTTATTAATGTCGCTTTGAAATGAAAATAGCACAAAAACGGCGACCACACACACACACACACACACACACACACACACACACACACACACACACACACACACACACACACACACACACACACACACACACACATACGATCACATTGTCTCTAAAAACCCACCAACCCCATTAAAATCCAACCAAAAAGCAAAAGAAACGCATTCAAACAAAGGTTTTGCTGCCGGCTGTGATGGGGTGATATTTTTAGCAAATGTGTGTGTGTGTGTGTGTGCTTGCTATTCTGATACAGTCGGCTAATAAAAATTTTGCATGCTCTAGCACAATTGAGAAGTACCTCCCCTCGCTGCGGTGTACTACGCACCAGCGCAAATCGGTTTTTAGCGCAAACAAAACCTTCCTTTCCTTTCCCGACGAGTAATCTGAATCCCGGGCCTAAATTGCCTTAAATAGCGTAAAACAAAATAAAAACAACATCCCACTACCCCTCACCTATTTCTCGACGATCAACGAGGGGTCAAAAAGGAGGGTTATGGTTGTGGTTTTCACCGAAAAACAATTAACACCAAGAGGGACGAAACAGAGACGTTTATTCTCGGGACAGAGGTTTGGTGTTGTATCAATTTGTGTTCAATTTTCCCCACGCACACTTCAAGATCAATGTCAACCCGAGGGAGGGGGCGATGTTACACATTCCTTCATTAAAAAAAAAAAACCGTGAAGGAAATCTAAAATAAACAAACCTTCATCGATGACGCTCCGTCGATGGGCCATGCGAGCTCAGATGTGTGACATTCGGCAAAACCGATGACGAGCGCACGGTGAAGTGTTTTGCGGGGAGACAGTGGAAAAACACGTGTTTTCCACACGAAAACAAGAAAAGGAGAACGTACAAAACAAACACATCGGCCGTGCAAGATCCCCTTGGCTTCAAAATAGGCCAGCAACGGTAGGAAAAAGGGCAAACAGGAACGCAAAGGCATTAGTCATGCAATCGGAACGTTTTGCTAATTGAATCGGCACTAGAATTGATGGCGAGCCAACGCTCAGACGAACTCTCGGGATTTGCTTCGGAAATGGAGGGGGTCTCCAAATTTGCGCTGCAACGGGCATCCTCCGAGGCATGGGCACGGAATGATCGTGTGGCATGTTGTACATGGGTTCAATCTTCGTACCGCGCTCGTACACCATTAATGTAATCAGTAAGCATTCGTAAGCATTACTGTTTGACAAATTAAATTGCTCATAATTCTCCCGTCATACCGGCGGAGGCCACAAAACAACGGCTCCTAAGTGATATTACCTACACATGATCGTTATGAACAGTATCCGGTATGTCGCCGCACATGGCTATGGCCGGCCGCACATGGCTTGCCTTGGTTGGCTGGTTCGTGGATTTTTACAATAAATTTTAATAAATCCTTCAGCCCACACGGCAGGTCCACACTCTCTGCAGGCGCGTGTGGTGCCACATTACGCCTCTTGTTACCAAATCAACATTTTCGGCCATAACTGGATAGGATTACATTTATCTCTATTTGCTTTCTGGGGCTTTGGGGCCTGCCCCTGTGCAAAACCTTAGCACAGCCCCGCTCTCCCCGGCGGAATGGAATTTTCCTTACCTTGAGAACGCGTTATTTTGTTGCAGTGTTGATGAGGGGATTTGTTTCTTTTTGCTTTACTTTGCATGAAACTGGACCTTCCTCGTGTATTTTGGGGAAACTGAAACGTCCCTAAGCAGTGGCGTGTGCAACTTAATATCTTATCACGTGTTCGATTTTGCTCAAAACACCAATTGGATGAAAGACCTGCGGTCCCCAAAACCTCTCTGTGAGCCACAACAACTACATTAGTGTGGACATAAATTACCCCTTTTTTAAACATTGAGGAATTCTGAGGGTTCTGAGTGTTCCGAAACCCAGTCGGAAAGGGGATGCAGATAATGACGAAGCGAGCAACGATTAAGCGGAGTAATTTTAACCATATTTTCGAAGCTGACAACACCCAACAAATGGAACGGCTCACACGTCGTCATTGACGTACTTTGGAGACGTTAACATAAACAAAGACCTGCACAGCAAGGGGTCGGAAATCAAGTGACGAGACGGAGTGCGCTCATTTCTAAAACTTGCCATCCAATGGCAAGGGACTTTCGGCTTCAAATCTTATCGTGGTTAAAGTGACCGTTTGGCGTTTTATTATGTCCGGCCTCACATTCCACGGTTGTTCCAAGCTGTGCAGGTTCCCACTTCCACTCCATTACGGCGTCGACAAATCTCGTGCGAAAATAAATACACCAGCAATACACTAATAATAAGCTTAAGCACAAGGGCTGCAGCTTCCAGCGTTGGTGCTAAACCAACAGTCAACAAGTGCCAGGCAATGGAGAAGAGATAGTCCCAAAACCATGCCTAATTCTTCAAACCTAAGATTATTTGGACAGATAGCGGAAAGTGAGCTGACGTCCATTGTCCACCTCCCCCCAAACCAGTGTCACACCCCACAGGAGACACTTTATGTTGCGCCGTGTGTCAGGCCGCATGACAAGATAATCCCCGTGGCGGATGAGACGAGGCGCGTCCTTTGCGTGAGCGCGTTTTAACGTCCACGGGCTGGATACTGCCGGAATCCGGCCGGTGCTCAAAATTAATATCACTTAAGCAGCACACGGATGGGGCAGATGAAGACGGCGCAGCGTTTAAGCACATCTCGTGACCCACCATCATCAAGACAATGACGAGCTATCCACCCACCCCATTGGCGATGGACCTCTCCACCCTGGGGATAAGAGGATGCAGCTGATAGCATGAGCACAGAAATGCTCTTAATTTATTGAAATCGTTAGCGGTGACGTCCGCGCTAGGCGGAGGTGTTTCTAAACCTTGAACCAAATGGGCCACTGTTGCGGCGAGGAGTCGTTCCCAAAAAAGATCGTGCACGCACATTAAACGCACAAATCAGAGCATTAAACTGATGCCAGATTGTTTCGACTCTGCCGCTTCATCCGCCGATACAGGAAACGGCCGCTCTTACGCACGGTGCGAAAAGTGCATACGTGGGGATGGGGATGGGAGGAAGGCAACCAGTTTGATGCAGCTTGTAACATGCATTTCCTCAAGGTTAGCGAGACCGAAAGCGAGACATGCGCATGAACGAGCCGCCGTTGCGTTACATTGCGAATCCGTTACACCCGCCGTGACTGTGCTGGCACTGACCCACTACTACACAAGCTGGGCACTCGATCGTACCGAGCTGGTGCGAGAGATTATCTCACATTACACCGGGCCCAGAGGGTCGTTGCACTGAACAACTCAGGTTGCTCGCTCATATTTACCTGGATTGCGTACAAAAAAAAAACCTTTGGAAGATTTTCGCTAAACTCAAGGAGGATTTGTCACGTGTTCTTTCAACGCAAACACTGAAACAGCTGATTGGCACAGTTCATCGCAGTAGCCATGTTTGATGGTCTATTCTGAGTGTGTGTGTGTGTGTGTGTGTGTGTGTGTGTGTTTGCATACTAACCTTGAAAGGGAAGTCGTCTGCTGCTGCTGCTCCTGTTTCGATGTACACCTGGCGCGATTTATACTACCATTTCCCCGTCGATCTTCCTCCGATGCTGCTTTTCGATCGCTCACCAACAACAAGAGCGGGTGGAGCAATATGACATCACTTTAGAGCTGTTCACTTCCCATTCACTTCCCATGCAAACATAAAACCACAACTGACACCATGGGCCCGCGTGCACGTCGAACGCCTACTCGGATGCCAGAACAGAACTTTATCCCCCTTCAGACTTCAGAGGGTGTTATTCCACCTTTAGACCGATTGCTCCCAGTACTCTACTTGGGTAATGGCTTAGGTATTCGTCCGTTTGTGTCACGTACTAAATTACCCGGAATTTCCAAGCGAAGGAACGGTTTTGCACGTGGGATTTTCCTGCAATACGCTCTCATCAAAAGCTCCCCGAGACTGAGGATTTTGCGGGGAATTTGCTTGAATTTACACTGTCACTGACGCACACAAAACAAACGAAAGTGAATGACTACTGCGGAAGTTGGCACACCGACCGACCGACCTGCGATCCTGCTCAGGGTCCACGGATCCTTGCCCTCTAATACTCACACTCACACAAACACACACACACACACAAACACACGCGGAAATAGTGTCGAACGCCGCCGCAAACGTTTGTCAGAGGCCCAGACGGCAAGGATAATTGCAAAGCTGCCAGGAGAAGCGTAGTCGCAACACTGAACCGCCTGCGGGTTGCGAATGTGTGCGCGTGCGCAACAAAACCCGCTCACAAAACCCCTTCCTTCCCCACACACACACACGAATGGTGGTGCGAATGTGTGCAGGAATTGCGTACACGCGTTCCGGCTGCGATCGCGAACGCGCGAGAGTTTCGGTCAGCACAAGCGCGCGGCACCACAGAGCGAGTAGAACGTTTGCGCGAGTGCGCGCGCGGAACAGACACGACGGGCGTAATGGCAATAGCGCGCGCAATCGTTCGCGTCGGACGGTTTACTGACTGATTCCTGCCAACCGCAACGCAAGAAGACAGACGACAACAAAACGGCCAGCCGCCGTCGCCCGAACACTTCCGCCCGAGCCCCCCGCCGCGTGGTACCGCGTGCTTTAATGGTCGGCGTCGTCCGTCACCGACCGTGGCTTTGTACGACCACCATACACACACACAGACACACATAAACTCACCGAGCAAAGATTGAGAGGGTTGCAATCATTTTTTTTTCGTTACACACACATGTGGGACCCGTATGTTGTGCGAAACACAGCGCGAGATGTAACCCGCGCGCACACACGCGCTACTTGACTGTGGTAGACCCCCGGCGCGAAAGCATAGAACTAACTGCTGCTGCTGCTGCTGTTGCTCCTCCACCCCATCATTTTCTTTCTGCATAAATAGGCAAGGTTAATTAGTTTTTAATGCAAGCAAACATTACGTGGCAGCCACGTGGTGTCGCATGACATTAAAATGGCAACATTGCTAATTGCAAATCCTTTTGATACAAAAGATGCCGTGAACATTCCAATATC
Organism: Anopheles arabiensis; assembly: GCF_016920715.1. Classification (NCBI taxonomy): domain Eukaryota; kingdom Metazoa; phylum Arthropoda; class Insecta; order Diptera; family Culicidae; genus Anopheles; species Anopheles arabiensis. The sequence continues at coordinate 2,203,357 of NC_053517.1, read as the reverse complement.
TCATCAGCACCTTTTTTAATAACGATCAGCTGTCGAAGGAAGAAACCCTACTGCAAGGACCTAAACACACGCACACACACGCACGCATACATCGACAAGCAAACGTTCAAACGCACTACACTCGCTCTCGGTTGCCTTGGTAGCGGCTATCGCATTTCACACAAACACGTGCTCCGTGCGTCCGTGCAAATCCCACTGCAAACTGTTCCACTTGCGCAAAAGACAACCACCGCTGCTGACTGCAACGTTAACAGACGCTGATGCTACTACCGAAAGAAAAGGTGATTTGCCGATGACGCATCAGGTCATCATCACCAGCTGCTGCTGCCAAGGGGAACGACGGCGTCAAGGTGCGCAATGTTGTCTGCACTGTCGTCTAGAGCGAATGTCGCCAGCCCGAGAAACCCAACGCAATGTGCACACAGCGCGTTGTGGAGTGGAGAAAGTGGTGCGATGACAGAACAAGCCCTATCGCGCGACCCTTCCCTTTTCCATCCTGTATCCGGGGTCCTATTGGGGTTCCTGGTGCAACACACACACACACACACACACACGAAACAAGCCCAAAAGAAAGGGGGTTAGAAACAGGGCGCTTCACTGCACCGCATTCAATCAAATAATAGCGTAGCAAAACAAAAGGGTCACACCGTACTATGGCGTGACGAGCGTCCACCCCACGAAAAGTATGTAAAATGGTGCACCTTGCGCTAGAATTTCGCCCGTTTGCACTTCCTTTGGAGCGTTGTTCCCTACTTCCCATACACACGCACACACACACATTCGCTCTTGTTCCCATTTTAATCGACCGACCCACCGTTCGGGCCCGTACATACAAAACGCAAGTGGCAGAGTTTTCATTTTTGAAACATTTTATTCCGCACGGTTTCGGTGTTTTGTAACTGCATTGTACTGCTTGTCTCAGCCTTTCATCCCCACCCTGTGTGTTCGCTACAGTTTCTCGATGAAATAACAATCGGTCCCAGCGCGCATGAAAGGGGATTACAATAGACTTTCCTCTAGCCACGCTGGGTTGTTCGTAACTCTATGCTGTATAAAAAGGCTAACACTACTTGGGTTGTTCTCAGCACACCCACCCACCCCCCACACGGATTCACCTGTCTGAATGTAGCTTCTTCTGCTACGCACCTGCCTACACGCGCACGTATTTGTCCTGTTTTTTTTTTTGTGCCCGTCGCGTTCGGTCGTCTGCGCTGCGTTTCCGAGCAGCAACGTCGGGCTGCGAACTGCGCGAGCTCCATATATGTTCCGTGTTTTGTTTTTAGCTGTGCGTCTCAAAAGCAATTCATTCTAATCTGTACATCCTTCACCATCCTGCCGTTGGAAGGGAAAATAGCAAAGCAAACGCTTTCTTTTAGGCACAAAGCATCAAAACCAATCATCTTTACCAACCAATCATCTTTCTCTTTACCAAACGTTAGCAAAAAAGTATAAAGCAACAGAAGAAGAGGGTAACGAAGCAGTGAAATAGACAACGTTACATGTGTGGGGTCTCCGGGGTGCATACTTTTGGGGCTACACTACCCTATTATTCCGTCCTACTTGCTGCGGATGGCACATGCGACCGACGGGAGATGGTGCCTGACGGACCTGGTTTGAATAATGTCATACACGAAACGAAATCTACACTCTCCCTACACTTGCCCTGTCCGTCTGTATTGTTTAGTTTGCTTTAACGCTCCCCAAGCACTCCGTGTTTTGCTAATACTTCATCTGCTTCTGGGCTTTTTGTTCTCGTAGTTTCTTGTTTGTTTATGTTCCCCCAATTCTCGCAAGCGCCATGACATGATAAACAGTTTCCGACTTCGTCACTAATCGTACGGCGGCTGCTTACAAACCCTCTCTATTCACAAACTCACTATACACTATACAAACGCTAAACGTTCTTACGATTATTAATTATATTAGTATTGCGACCTGTGCTGTCTGCATGTTTAGTTTTGTTACACGCTGTCGCCTGGCCTGGCGCCTCTCTTAGCACAGCCCGGCACCAACCTGATGCGCCGTTTTGATGGGTTGCTTGCTGATTTTGCCTGTCTTGTAATGTAATGGTTATTTTAACACAATAAAATAGAACCAGCTAATTAGAAGGTCTGTTTACATGTTGCGCCCGGTTACGTTACAGTGCCCTGGGCACACTCGGCTTTGTTTGCAATCGGCCAAAACAGAAACAGATACTAACGCTTGCCCACAAGTGGATATGGTTGACTATCGGAGTTATTCTCGAAATCTGCTTCACTCGCCTGAAGCGCCCGTACCGCGGGACCGATGGGATGGAGGATGTGTTTATGATTATGTAAAATATGATACTTTTCTCCTATTATTAAACCATATGCTACGAATAGTTAGATCAACGATACAGCCAGAGCAGCAAGCGAGCCGTTCGCGGCGATACACTATCACCAGCGCACACTAGCCCGCATCCACTCTTCGCAGCTGGTAGCTTGTTTTTTGTTCCTTGCATCACACACACCGTCGTGGATCTCCCCCCCAGAGGGCCAGAGAAATTGAACGCAAAAGCAAAGCCGTATTTCGGGGGCCGCCTAGTCCGGCCGATAGATTGGCGTTTTCGGTATGAATTCTATTAGCAGCACGTACTCCATCATCGAGTTGGAGTCGCATTGCTGTTTGCTGAGGCGCCAGTGCAATCCGAGCTTGTGGTAAAGGTGACTGTTTTCCCACTCGAGCAGTTTGTTTAGCGTATGCTGCGTCTACGAAGGATGAAAATGACATGGTTAGCAGCCGGTTCAATTTGGATTTGGACGTCAACGGGAGATGCCGTCCCGATCGGATGCTTACCCTCTTACTTAAACATATCACAGGCCATAGAGAACATCCTAAGGTGCAGCAGCAGCAAACGCAACCACAGAACAGCCACTTTACGTTGACGGGGAGCGTCTTTTTCAGCACCGCGTTGATCCGCAGCACGGTCGCTTTGAACTCTTCCGGGGCAACGCGCGAAACCAGACCGGCTGGAAACTGCACGTTGAATCGATTGCTTAAGCCAAACCTGAAAAAAAACCAACGAACGAAGAGATTGTTATTTCGATGCAGAATCATTCAAAAGCTGCCCTTCCCAAGGGGAGACACATGGGGAATGGGGGGTACTTATTGATAAATTTGTTTCATTCATTCCGAGCCGTCCGTGGCAGAATCAATGTTTTCTCTCTTGGTCGAAAGGGGACGATTAGCAAGAAAAGCATCGTTTATTTACGTACGCTAGCCGTTGTTTAGGTTGGATCTTCATCGCCTTGTACTTCGGTGGTCAGTGGATGAGGCCGCGAGCGGGCAACGTACGGCAGGGGATGCCCTCGGAAAAGTCTAAATTCATCGCGCGCGCGTTAGGCGATACAAACGTCCGTCCGAGCAATCGCACAACAACAAAAAAACAAACGGTGGCCGATATTTGCGTTAGCGCAATTACAGCGCAATCCGATCCTCTCCCTCTGTTTGTGCATCCGTGAAATATCAACGAAAGCGGGGCCACGTATGATGGGCAATTTCAGCGCGTGGGCGGGTTGAGAAAAGGGAGTGAAAGTAGCGCAAAGAACAGCGCTTCATTAAAATGCGATCTCAGCAGACCCTGAGCGGAAAAAAACGGACGGTGGCGAAAATCAATCGAAACGTCAGTAGGCGCTCCGCGGCACCTGTGCTCTTGTGTTTGTTTTTGTCGCTCGCGGTCCGGTTGCTTCCGTTGCCCGTTTGGTGCCACGCTCCGGCACGCTCTCGATAAATTCAGCTGCGATTTAACTTTCGCCTTTCATCACCAGACTGGCATGGCCATGTTTGGCGTAGTGTGGCGGGCACTCGTCATGCGTATCTTTTTTTTGTTTGCGCTTTTCTCTCTTTCTCTGCCGCTCAGCTGGTGGCAGCCAGCAACAGACGACGACGACGACGACGCTCCGTGTATTGTGTAACTTGGCACACAACAACAACAAAAACAACAACAAAATGAAATCGAAACGCAAACCCAACGGAGCGACCCGAATTGAGCGGCAGAGAAAACGCACCGAAATGCGGATCGATTGTGTAAGCACCGAACCGATGACGGCCACATGCACAAAGCTGGCTGTGAGATATGTATATCGACGGTCGAAGCCGTTCTAGCAGGCGCTATGTGCTGGATTCTCGAATCCAGTTCCTCCCTACCGTACTTACACTGTCATATTGCCAGCCCCGCGGATTACAATCGGATCCGGAACCATCTGCACGTGCGCCTCCTCCAGGTTTTCCTCGGACAGCTCCTGCTCCTCGTAGATTGCGTCAAAATCGGCCATCATGATGGTGTGCTGGCTGGCTGGCTGGCTAGATCTCTGCAAAGGGCGCCTTTGGTGCTGCACCGTGTCTCTCGTGTGGTGCAATCGTAGCGTAGCAGGCGCTGGGGATGTTTGAGCCGTGCCGAGCTCACACGCACACACACACACTGGCTCGCTCTTGCTCTGTAAGATCCGCACCTTTGTGTCGGTCCGTTCTTGACCGAGAATTGCGTGCTGTATCTCTGTCGGACACAAACCTCACGCACTCTCACGCACCCCGTCCTTCGGCTGCCCTCAACTCTTTGCAGCGTAAACAAAAGCGGCGTATGCAAACAAAGAGATTCCGCACCCACCGTCACAGCGTGCCATGCCTTCCGACACCGTCAATGTCCGCAGCGTTCGGGGCTGCCCTCATCAAAACCAGCGCCCGATTCCCGTATCGAACCGTCGTCCCCGTCCCCGGGGAACGGGAATGACCGCGCAGCACACTCACGCCTGCCTACACACACTGTGCACTGGACTTTGGAGCAAAACGCCTACCAGCAGTGCCAGCAAACAGCGCAAATCATCATCTTCCCCGCGGAGAACGTGTGCGCCCGCCGATGCACCGCGACTGCATCGAGTTTGCATACGATTAACACGCACTAACACGCAACGCACACTAGAAAGGCATTTTCCCTAACCGAAGCACCCTCGTCCCTCCAAGGGAACCACAGTGTGTCCTCTAGTGGGGAAGCAGGGCACAGATTTCTCTTCGGCCCGGACTGGTAATAATACGTAATAGGCACGGCTGCCCTACAGGCCTTTTCAAAGAGTTTCGCCCTTCTCTCTGCCCTTCTCTCGCGCACCACGATCGACAATTAGCAATCGAACGGAAGGGAACGAGAAAAAAAGCACACGCACACACACACTCGCGCGCGCAACTGTCTTCTGGCTGTCGGACGGCTGGCTGGCTGGCTGCTCGTTTCCAAGATCCTTCCTCCTATCTGCGATGCACTTTTAGCTCGCTGCGAACGGATTCACACTGCAGACGGAGCGAGTTCTTCGCACGATAGCACCACTGGCCTTGATCCACTGCCTGGCTCACGGCGATGTTGCATTGGCTCGCGCGAAGAAACGAAAACACACACAGCAGATTATGTGCAGTGCAGTTATGGGGGTTCCCTTTGTTTTGCCCCCGTTGACAACAATCTGCTCCTTCGGCCAGAGTGACCAGAAATACCGATTTATCTGTATTCCTACCAATTTTTTATATGCCTACCGATGCACAGATGACCGCCCTAAAACTACCGATTTTCCATTTATCCTACCGAAAATCACAGATATTTGATTTTTCAGTCGTTTCAGCTTAATCTGTGGCGCTTGGATTGCTGTTTCAAGGATTGCTAACCTCATTTGTTACTTATCGCGCTGATGCACGTTTGTTTGCCTGGCACTTTTTATTTTTCTCCGTTAAAATGTTATGTTCATAATACAATAGAACGTCGATTATCCGGGGACGGATTAACCGGCGGGCGGCTTAACCGTGCGCATAAATCTGACAGCTGTTCATACGTACGGCGAAAGTTTGCAGCGATAATCAATTGGGTAACCAGTTTCTTGTGCAGCTCGGTAGTATCTAGGGGTATTTTCGAAATCCATTTTTGTTCATGAAATTTTGGTGAACTTACAGTTATTGATTAAAATAATATTCTACTAACGATTAATAGATTGATTCTAGGTGAATTAATAATAAAACTAGTGAATTTCATATGTTTTATATGCGTTCGACATTTCTTGGACCATTATCCGTGCAAATCGATTAACCGGAAACCGTCCGGTCCTGAGCTGCCCGGATAATCGACGCTCTACTGTAAGTAGAAAATGTCAGTTGCGTGGATTCCGAGAATTTTTCGTCAAAGAAAATCATTTAAATTTGAATTTGAATCTCGCTGTCCGCGGTTTAAGCTCACCTGACAGAAAAAGAGAATTAAATTTTCAGTCGAGGGGTAGGTACAAACACACGGTGGGGTTCCGGCCCAAGATCGGATCCGAAGTCCGTTGTTTTGGGCTGAAAATTAAAAATGGCGGATGGAGCGCCTTCACGGAGAGAATGCGCTCTATTGCATGCCTTTAAAATGCACGAGGCAGAGCGCCACCCAAGTAACAAAATCGACATGCTTTCTCATTCTACCCAATAGATCAGTAAACCTGAGAGAGCGAGAAAGCATGTCGATTTTGTCGCTTGGGCAGTGAGTGCCACTGAAAAGAACGCTCGCTCGCGCTGTTTCATTGTATTTTCCTCAGAAATTGAAGAAAATGAAGAAGAAATTGATCGTTAAAATAATTGATTAAATTTAAATGGTTGCGTTCTCAACAGTGCTCCTGCCGAAATCTGCCAATATAATCTGGCCACACTGGTCCGCAGGTCAGGCGAGCTTTTTGGGGGATCTTCAAAATTTTTTTAAGCGGTCGGGTAGAGCCACGAGAAAAAGAACTTGCCACCACTGAGAAAAATAATGTGCATCTTAGTTCTTCTTTGGCTTAGAATTCCCAGTACAATTTTCACATCGACACTTCAGAAAGACCTTCATTTGTGTAGCCGCTGAACCAAATCTAATCCATATCTTAAATAAAGGATGCATATTCTCGTGAGATGGAACTTTCATTTTGCGCATTAGCCCCCCCCACCCCATCCCACTTAACACTTCTTTCGCTTTTAATTTTTTTAACTCAGTTAAGTTTTGAGTTTTAACCAAGGTGTTATAAATGACAAGGTTAAGTTGTTCAGAGCAAAATGACATTTCTCGACTTGACATTTCTCTTCCGGGGGCTCCGGTATAAAAATCGGGGAGGGCTGGTGATGGGTAATGAAATTTGTATGCAGAGATTGACAGATGTCCCCCACAATGTCGCCCAGCAAAATGGATAAAAATCAACCTTCTAAATATATTATCCTTGGTTTTAACCTACCGAAAACTACCGATAAAATTTTGATGCGCCTACCGAAAACCGCCAAAATAATCTGGCCACACTGCCTTCGGCGAGCTGCCGCTTGACAGCTGTCAGTGCCCGTCCTACGCAAGCAAAAAGGGGAACTTGGGAAAGATTCGTTGCGTTCGGTAGAAATTTATGTGCGTTAGTCGTCTCATAAGCGTCTAAATTAATGAAATTATTATAAAAGCTTGAAAAAACAACCAGACCACATAAAAGCTTGTAAAATGTTTAATTTCCCTTTTTTGCTCAAAAAGCAATTCCACGAAAGCTGTCAAATCCACCGTATGGTCGATAGCTGTCAGTGGAACATTATCATCCAACCTGCGCTACGTCCACTTTTCCACTAGCTTCGTTTTGTTTTGGTATTAGAAAGGATCGAAGAAAATTCTTTCCCGTGGTTCTCCAGTTTTCCAGCGTTTCGAAGCAATTTTTCCACCATTGATCTTGCCATGTCACTCAAATCGCAGGACGACATTCCGCTGGCGGATGACGATTTAGAAGGTAATGGACGGGATAAAAAAAACCCTTCCCACCCCAACACCAAGCCAAATCATTTGTTTTCTCCCATTTCCTTCCCGATGCGCAGTCATCATCAACGATGACGAAAGCTCCAAGTACATGTGCAATGGGCGATCGCTCGACTCGATTGCCAGCTCGTACACGAACGGCAACTCCAGCCCGCAGCAGTTCCTGGAAAACGAAAGCCCCGACGCGGACGAGCAGGAGGAGAAGGCCCGTCTCATCGCCCAGGTGCTCGAGCTGCAGAACACGCTGGACGACCTGTCCCAGCGGGTGGACAGCGTGAAGGAGGAGAATCTCAAGCTGCGCTCCGAGAACCAGGTGCTCGGCCAGTACATCGAGAATCTGATGTCCGCCTCGTCGGTGTTCCAGTCGACCACGCCGAACAATGTGCAGAACAAGAAGAAGTAATCGGGCTTGGCGGGGTAGCGCTCCGTTCCGTTCCCCTCCCAACAAGAAAGCTTCGCTGCTGTGACAAACGCGATCCACTTTGAAGCCAAAGATATTCCACGAGTGCTGCTGTTGCTGTAATCATGTTTGTAGAATGCCAAGACACGCCAACGCCGTACCCAGAGCTGTGGGTCGCTGCATGGGGGATCTGAATCCGGCACCGGCTAGAGCAAGGGACTTTGAATTAATATTTACGCTTTAACCTGCGTTCGAGGGGCTCTTTGGGGGCCATCGACCACATGACCACGCCTTTGCCTAGAACAAACCGTGTACCGGGTGTAGCATTCGACTGTTGTTAGTGTGTTGACTGATGAGCGCCCATTACATTAGGCCTTTTACGTGTTTCTTTTGCATCGTTTATTTACCGACACGCCGGTAAAGTCGCGCAGTGCATTCCGAAGAGGGTAGTAACCTTAAGCTTAAGTTTTTGTTTTTTTAGTAATTCACCCTGGTATTATCACTGCGCTCCTCCTCCACTCCTCATGTAACATTAAGAGTGGCAGAAGTTATTTGAACGCTTACAAAATAACACGTCACGAACAATTGGAATACTCCTCTCCACATGGAACTATATTTATTTCGTACATCAAATAAATTGTAAACTCACAACGCATAACGCTGGGGAGCCTTCCGAGACTAGACTACCACTTGCCACTCCACTACATCACACAGTTGTGCGCCCACCGGGGAAACGGTATCACATCCTTCACGTTGTGAACGTTCAGTAGCCACGCCAGGTATCGCTCGAATCCCATCCCGAAGCCGGCCGTCGTGACGCTTCCGAATTTGCGCAACTCCAAGTACCACTGCAGGACGTCCGCGTTCGGCAGCTTGCGCCGCAAACGATCGTAACTATCCTCACGCACACTGCCGCCCACCAGTTCGCCGACGTGCGGGACGAGCAGATCGAGCGCGTCGACCAGGGAAGGATTTTGCGCATTTTCTCGCATATAGAACGACTTGATTTCCTTCGGCCAGAGACACACAAACACCGGACTCTGGCAGTGCTCGACGAGGAACAGTTCCTGCTCCTTATTAATGCCCTCCTCCCGCCGTACGGGAGACTTCAGTTTCGCCTCGTTCGCCTGCAGTATGTGCATCGCTTCGTCGTACGTTAGCCGCGGGAATGGTTTATCGATCCATCGGAAGCAGTCCTCGAGCTGGCCACCACCGTCCTGGCTGTTCGATTTTCTCACCACGCTTAGGTCTGCCGCACTGCGATCAATTACACTCTTGGTGACGCTTTTCAACATATCTTCCACCCGGTGCGTTAGCTCGTCCAGCGTGCCCATGAACGCTTCCTCCAGCTCCAGCATGTAGAACTCGGACAGGTGAATGTTGGACTTGCAGTTCTCCGCCCGGAACGTTGGCCCGAACGTGTACACCTTGTCCAAACCGTGCGTCATCGCTTCCAGGTGCAGCTGGCCGGAAACCGTCAGGAAGGTGGCTCTATCGAAGTAGGCGTGTTCGAGGGGAACGTTTTCCTTCGCCATGCCTTTCAGCAGCTGTTCGTTCAGCGGCTTCACCAGGAACGCTTCGCCGGCACCTTCGCAGTCATTTGACGTTAGCACGGGCGTGTGAATCTGGACAAAGCCCCCCCGCTGCAGGTACTCGTTGAACGCGCGCGTTGCCTCGTGCCGCACCCGGAACGTCGATGCCATGGAGTTTACGCGGGAGCGCAAATGCAGATGATTGCGGATGTACTCGGGCGGGTACGATTTCTTCGGGTAGAACGGGTAACCCTCGGTCAGGGGACATTTGCCCACCTCGGTCAGGGTGTCCACGTGCAGCTCAAGCTGGTTCTTTGGCGAGGCTACGAGGACTCCGCACGCATCGACCGAACAGCCGTACGCAGTGTCGATGGCTTTCTCCTTGTTGATCACGAGCTGGAAGTTTTGCGGACCCGAACCGTCGTTTATGTCCACGAACAGATTGCCCTTCATGTTCCGGATCGATTTGACCCATCCCTAAAAGCAGAAGAAACAGTCTTAGCGCGCCGGCTCTTGTTGCACAACCTCCCCGATGCGGTTGGTTGTTGGTCCATTCGGTCGATTTTCTCTTCCCCGTACTTTAACGTTCACTTTATTGCCCGGTTTACAGTTGTCCGGCGAAAGATCCTTTATTCGGTAATAGTGGTAACTGCGGGACGAGAATCGCAGGATTGCACGGCAACACAGCAAAGCCATCGGTGGTGTAGTCTGTGTGCTAACTTTTATTTATTATTTGCTGTTTTGAATCGAAATCATGTGTTTTCTCGGAAAACGTCAAGCCGGCGCAGAAATGTCAAAGTAAGTCCTCGGCGAAAATAAATCGTTACAAAAACTGATACGCACTGTTCCTGGTTCGCAATTATTTTCCACCCCTAAATTCAAAATGTGATTTTCAAAAAAAACAACGAAACATACCGCTGGATAGAGGAGAAGCAGCACCATTGACCATGAGTTTCCAATGTTACCCCCGAAGCTTTTCTTTCGTTCCCCGCAGCCCTGACGGCCCTGACCGCATTGCCGTTGCCATATCGACACAGTTGATTGGGAGTTCCATGGAAACCAACGTGTCCCCGCGGGGGTTTGTTTACGCAGAACCTTAGTCTTGAATTTTCCACCGTCCCAAATAACCGTTTCGCAAATGCTAACCAAGAAGGAAAAGCTGCTCATCCGTCCGTGGCAGATGCAGCGCTACATTAACCACCGGATCAAGGTGGTAACGGCCATGCCGGCCATCGATTTTCATCCCCCGCCGGAGCGAATCCACATCGCCCAGAAGCTGAAGAAGCAGCAGAAGGAGCTGGAACGCAAGGAGAAGATCGAGCAGGAAAACATTCGCCTACTGCAGCGTCTCGGGGCGATCATGAGCAAGAAGCGGCTTGATAACATCTGGACCTACACCCGACCAAAGTAAGCAATGCCCACCCCAATCCGAAATACAATTTTGATACAATGTTTACGACAATACTCCTCTCCCAGCTTTCTTCGGCGTGAGAACATCTACCCCATCCGTCCAAAGACTACTCCCTCGGACGCTTCCTCCGGCTATCGTCGAGCGTCGTCCGCCAAACCATCGATGGGTGGTGGAAACCTTTCCTCCAACGCCACCGTGTCACCGCTGACGGGCTGGACCAAATCGATCCGCTGCAGTGCCTGCAGTGCGCCGGCCCGTGCGGCCATCCAGCTGAACCAGATCGCCCCGGAGGGTCGCATCCCGTGGGCTCCGCAGCGCAAAACCACCAACCGGAAGTTGCTGCAGGAGGCTGAAACGGAACAGCACGAATGTTGTCGATTCTGCTGCTGCTAGAGTTAGTTGTTTCGCATTACTTTCCGAGCACGGACTCCACCACCACCCACTGCGCCCTGTGTGCTGTTGTGTGACCAAATATGTAGCTGCACCACAAAAAGAAAGCAAGAGCGCGTGGAAGAGATTTGTTTACAATCGGGCTTGTATTTTCATCACTCTTTTCCGACGGAAAATAAACACCACACCACCACACTCGCACTTCACTTCAGTGGAATAAAACGGGAGCTGTGGGTAGCACCGATACCGGGGCGACCGTGCTTGACCGGCTTGTAGGTCATCGAGAACTCGCCCAGATAGTGGCCGATCATGTCCGGCCGGATTTCCGTCTGGTTGAACGTCTTGCCGTTGTACACACCGACGGTGGAGCCGACCATCTCCGGCACGATGATCATGTTACGCAGATGCGTCTTCACGCAGGCCGGCTTCTCGTTCGGGGGCGTGTTCTTCTTGGCCAGGCGCAGCTTCTTGATGAGGGCCTGCGGCTTCCTGCGCTGTCCGCGCTTGAAGCGCCGCTTGGCCCGGCTGTGCATCAGCTCCACCAGCGCCTCCTGCTTCATGTCCAGCAGCTGGTCCAGGTCCACGCCGCGGTACGTGAATTTACGGAAGGTACGCTTCTTCTTGGTTCCATCCTCCGGTGCTTGGTCGGCCATGGTTGCGGTTTCGGGATCGATCCACAGATCAGCGGGTCCCAAATTTATCGGAAAATCGCGAGATTTACACGGCGCTACGTCGTCTTGCGAGCAAGAGCGGGTTGAAAAAGAGCATCTGTCAAACGAGCGGATGCAGAACTCACTTCCGTGAGCGCCTCCACGCGTTCTGCGCCTCTGCGTTTCTGCTGAGCGACTGGTGTGCGTTTGTGAACGCGTTTCTTGCTTTTGCTGCATGGGCAGCAAGTAGCTGTTTTGCCCAGCTTGCAGCAGTTTAAATTTTCCGTTAAAGTGTTATTTTTTGGAAGAAATTTGGAACTACATAACACTTGTACCATAAGTTGAAAATGTACATAATGTTTTAAAGAACTTTTGACACAAAAGTAAAAAAAAAACTGTTTGTATACAATTAACTGAAAACTTTGGATATAACACGACAAATTGTAGGTAATAGAGTGGTAATCGCACGTGGCACATCAATATGCAATCCACCGAGATTTGACTAAATGGAACACGTGGAGTATAAAATGCTGAAAAATACAGACTTCAGTAAATTAGTACTGAACTGAGGCAAACCAAAATTACTTTTGGTGGCCGCGGTATAGTATTTTGGAATGCATTGGATTGGCCAAATGATCAAAACAGATCAAATTGCTTCACTTGAACTTCATATCTTCTAGAACGTTTGAAGACATTTCAACAAAACTTTTCGGATAATCATTGCGCGTTTCCTTTCCACACTTACCTACGATTATTCTTCTTATGTCGGTCAAGGCTTGCTGCTGCTGCCTACCACTATTAGTGGACGTGGCTTTCAATGATTACACATAACAGGATAGTCAGTGGGACGGGGGCACGGATTGAACCCATGACAGGCATGTTGGTAAGTCGTACGAGTTGACAACTGTACTACTAGACCAACACTAGACTCACCCACGATTGGATCACGGAAACAACTCAGAACAGAAAGTAAACACCCAATGTTAATGATTTGTATCAAGTCAATTCTGTTATTCTTTTCATATCTCACCAAGGACACAGAAATGAAACAAATGTTTAAGCTTACACTTTTCGCTATGGAGTTTTCCTGCTTTTCCCCGTCACTCTCTCTCTCTCTGTGTATGGTTGCAGATGATGTTAACGTCCTGTGAAATACTATTATTTCGAGTCCCTTTTCTGGTTCGTTGATAGAGATAAAAAATAATCTGTTGCTTTCAGCTGTAATGTCCGTTTGTCTCGAGTGCGAGTGTTTCTGCTTTTGCTTTTTTTTGACCGTATTGGATTTACACAATTTTTGTTTTTCGATATCCGACATCTCTTTACATCCCAATTCTCAGCCCCCCCCCCCACAATTTCTTCCTCCTGGAATAAATGGTACATGTTTGTCCTTCTCCCCCTCTCTCTCTCTACCTCTCTTTTTGTGTAGTTTTTTTTTGTGTGGCTCTTATGTGTGTATATATAAAGAATTTTTACAGATTTGAATCCCTGCGCGCTGGACAATAAAAGGGAAGGAGTTCGTACGTTCCGTAATCCCTAATTCCGGTTCTCCGGTGCACCATCATCTTTGTTGTAGTAGAGATAGCAACCCGCAACTCCTCCCCCCTCTCATTACCAACTTCCAAATTTGGCAGGTACAGGGGAGGTTGCGCACAGTTTGCTTAAAGGAAGGAGGAGAGAAACAAAAAAACAACGTAATGTGCGCGCCTCCATATAGTAAGCCCTCTTTTCTCGTCTAGAGAGCCCTTCCTCCTCCATCTAAACACGCGGTTTGGCAAGAGGCAAATATGTGTTGTAAAACATCATCATCATGTACATAGGGCGGCTGGCTCTCCGGACACGGCAACAACGTCTCTGGGTGTGCTTCCTCGGTGGACTGGCAATACAAAAAAAAAAAAAAACAAGACCACAAATGCCAGATCCAGTGTCCTACGCGGGGTGCCGAGAGTGCACGCTTCCGACGAGCCCTGCCCCCGAATTCATCACTGGCGTATTTTTTTATGCCTTGGCCGTAGGCTGATCTCCACTGCATCTTCACCCTTATTTCTTCCTCCTCTTCTTCTTTTGTTAAAGCTTAAACTGAATGCGGCGCGCTCTGCACACGGTGCAACACCGATCGCCAACAATGCACTTTCGACGCGATCCCGAAAGTGCATCATCATCGTCATCTCCTCTCAATGCAAAGAGGATTGACAGAGAGTGAGGAAACGCGGGCACATCATGCTCCCGCGAAGAGGGAACCGCTTTCCTATATGGCTCCCGTATCCGCGTAGTAGGTAGTAGGTAGGATTTACCTCAAATCAGACTTTCTGAACCGCTGCTTCGTTTCGGCAACGTATTTTACAGCGCGCATTGTATTAAATTCTCTTTAGTATTCTCTTTGCCTCTCTTTTTCTCTCTCTCTTGCTCCTTCTGTCCCTCTACGTTTGGGAAGGGGAAGAGGGCGGAGGTGCACAGTACCCTTTAAGTGTGCATGCAAAACTCTCGCCCGCTCTTCCACGCGTCCCCCAAAAAGCTCTATGTATCGTTCCGTTTAGTTTTTCTAGTAAGTCGTAGAAAATAAATTACTTTTACACGTGTTGCAATCGCGCGGACCCCCAGCGCATTGCGCTCTACTATATCTGCTGCCGCACCCAAAACCCCCGCTCCTATCAGGGAGGGGTGGTGTGGTGGTGGCCTGCGAGCGTGTGGCATGTGGCAGCGCCGCAGAAACGACGTCAATTAAAAAGAAAAAGATACTATGTTACAAAAATATCAATATGTCTACTAATGCGAGCGCAAAGGCAACAATACGCACCGCATTTTCCCCCCATCGATCGATCGTCCCTTGCGTGTTGTCGCTTCTACTCATCGGGCACAAAAGTTGCTTAAAAGGTTTTCGATGAGTAGCAGCAAGTTCCTCATTCTCTCACACCCTACTCCTCCTCCTCCTTCTCCTCACAACAACGACACTTCTAGTAGCAGAAAGTGTTCTCGTGATCACAAAACAACGGAAGCCTCACTTTGATAGTGCTCCATATCATGTTTCTAATAGCTCTACTTTCGCTTTGCCCTTTTACCCTTTTGCCCTTTGCGGGTGGTTGGTGAAGTGATTTTCTAAAAGTTTCCTATTTCTCTCACTCTCCTTTACACAATGCGCTTAATTAATTCACATGGTTTCCCTCACACAGCCCGATCCCGATCGCACACCACACGATCATGATAATGATGGTGATCCTTCTCCTGTCCGACCAACGGCCTTTCAGCGGGTGACAACACGCACGGGTGTACACGCCGCGATTATTTTATATTTAAAAAAAATGCCAGCATTCATTACATTTGCGCCCCACTGTGCCCTGTTTTTACACCTATAACTGACGCACAAACTGTCCGCAGGCTGCGAGCAGTCTGTGTGGCAATGTACATATACATACGCAAACGGACGCGGGGAGGGTTGGAGTACCGCACACAGTGTCCTAGGACAGAGTTCGGTTCACATTTCCCCTCTCCCGGCAATTAATAACACACATAAAAGAGGTGAAAACGAAAAATTAGTTCATATTCAAATTCAACAGCTACTACCACACCTCCGGCCGAACATTGCTTTCGACTCCAAAAACAGATAGGAAGGAGGAGATAGTTCTCGTTTGCTTTGCTTTGTTTTGTTTTGTTTTGTATTGTTCTTGCGTCAAGGGATCTATTTACAGCGGTCTGGAAAGCCTCTGATAAGTGGCCGCGCCTTCCACAAAGAATCACAACGATTGCTATCGTGGGCCATTTTAGGTATCTTGCACATAGATGCATCCCAATGCGCACATCTTGTAGCATTGGGTGTTCATGTAGCGTTTAGTTTTGGTTTGCGTGTTTGCGTGGTGTTGTTGTGTTGATGTTGTCCTGCCTTTTTTGTTTAGTGTTGTTGTACCTTTTTATCCCCAGGATTTGCTCCTATAGCTTCATTCACCTATAATGTCCTCATTTTTTTGCGGGTAAAACTGAACAGGTGGTTGTGCACGGAGTGTGTCCCGCTTTTTTTTAAAAAATAGAATCGAATATACGTTCCCGCTAAGAGAGGCCATTTTTCGCATCATGACGATCAGGTGTCACACATAGACCTCAACTAACCAAACCGACAGATAGACGACGGTTCCTGTCTCTAGATGCCTTTGCCCGATACCTATATACGGTTGCCTCCTATGACACAGCGTCGTATGATCTCGTGCTGGAAAATTGTTTAATGATCTGACTCCCTTCCAACCTCACCACTCCCTAGCTCTCCCTAGCTCTCTCTCTTTCTGTGCTAACTTCCGGATTCTTAGTAAATATATTAGAAAGATACATTGACATTGCTTCTGGTTTTGTGATACTTTCTATCTCTTCGCATTCGTCCTGCTACCATGCTTTAGCGCTAGCGGCGTCGGTGAATAGTGTCCGGCCGCTGCGACGCTACTGCTGTCACAGACTGTGGATCGGTCAGTGGTCGTCGGGTAAGAGGATACGTACGAATAAGTCATCAGTCCTTGAATTCCAATAAATATCGATATTTATGTCGGTTGCAGAGTTCCAGGGTTTTCTGTTAGCCGAACCACACCACCAAAAGTGTATGTGAGTGTGTGTGTTTGTTTGTTTACAATGAAGTTCACATTCATTGCTTATGCAGCAGATAGTTCTCTCTGGGAGTTAACAATGAATTTTAACGTGAAATTAGTCCAAAACAAAAGTTCTCTATACAAGTACACTATCTATCTTCTGGTTGGCTTGTAACCAGTAACGCACAAGCTGAAGGTTAGGCATATCCTGCTAACCGGACATTTTGATGATGGGATGTTCAATATACTTCGCGGTAGGAAATTAACTAAATACGTCAACAAAACTACGGGTTTTGGTCCTAAATCATAAATCATCCTCTTTTGCGGTGACCCATCATCATCATCTTCATCATCTCGAGCTACATTACCCTAAAACACGCTCTTGGTTACGAGTGGAGTTACCTTTTCGTAGAAAACACAAATGGAAGTTAACATCGTTGATGATGATCAGCCCGATATCGGGCTGCCGTTCCGACCGCACTAGGACACAGGCTTGTTTATGCAGAGCATTGTACAATCCCTACTGTTTCCACCAAAATCATTTGCTGGTGAAGATGATATTGTCAAAATAAGTGATTACAAGAACAGGACGATTCTCGCTCATTTGTCCCTAACAAAGAATTTCTTTGATGCTGCTGCTGTTTTGCTATTTCTGCTGTTGTTGGGAGATAGCCGAGCAGATTAAAATTTACCATATAAATGCTCCTCTCTTTCTTCTCAGCGATGCTGCAGTCGTGCAAAAGCAAGTCCTAAAAGTTGTGTGTTCGTATTCGGAGTCTGCTGTGACGTACTGGTGGTGTGTCTCTTGCTCGCGGCGAGCGAAACAAACACCACCTCAATGGTTGCTGACGTTCGCTAAAGTATCCGTGTCTTGTAGTATTCGTGAATCTGATGTGCGATTGCAGAATCCCGTTCCCATTCCTTCGTGATTCTGTTCCGTAGCTTAGAAGTTGAACCCGTCGCGGGGAATGTTCGGATTCTGGTTGAACTGGAACGCGTTCTCGTCAGCTGCCGGTCTAAGGTCTTCCAGGACTGCTTCGTCAACCTGTAAACGGACGCCAAACCATACCCACAACATTGAATTACATTTTCACTCACAAAAGAGCGTCCTCATTTGCTACTTACATCGTCCGAAAAGAACTGCTCAATGATGTCATACGCGAGCTTGTAAATTTCGACATTTTCGTGATTCTGCAAAACTTCAATCTTCGACACACCGTCGCATTCCTCGATCAGATTCGCAACGTGCTCTGCGTGTGGGCCGGCCAGTTTCAGCATGTTGTTAATACCATCCAATACAACCTGAAAACATGTACACACACACACACAAACGTGCACGCATTAATTAATATGGTCAATGATTAAATGGCTTAATTCGTTCGGGGGTACACATACATTGATCACTTGACAGTCCTGGCACATTAGCAAATCGCAGAACGGCGGCACGGCACCGTCGTTGATCAGCTGCGCCACCTGTTCGCGGTTGCCGCTGATCGTCAGGTTGCTGATCGCCCAGGCTGCCTCCTTCTGCGTATGGAAGTCGCCGTGCTTCAGATTTTCGATCACCTTCGGCAGCAGACCGGCATCGATGACGGCCTGCACTTGCGATTGATTTCCGGCCGTTATGTTCGACAGGAACCATACTGCCTCCTTGCGGATCTTGTCCTTACTGTGCGTCAGCAGTTTGGGGAAGTGCGACAGTGCGTCACAGTTCAGCACGACCTAAGGACAGGGAGACGGATACGTTCAATATAAGTTATCGTGTTGTGAGTGTGACCATTCCAGCCCACCACTATCACTCCACCATTTTGTTACCTGTGTCTGATCGTCCGAGCCGGTGACGATGTTACCGACTGCACGAAGCGCGGCCGTCTGTACCTTAACCTCGACGTGCGATAGCAGCGGGATCAGCTTCGGCACCACGCCGCTGTCGATCACGAGCTGAATCTGCTCGTTGCCCCCGTCGGTCAGATAGCTCAGCGCCCACACCGTGTCGACCAGGATGTTGATGTCCGTGTGATGGATCAGCATGTTCAGCGCCGGCAGAATCTCGAGAATCGTGGCGGCCGGTGGCGGCGGATCCTTGTTGCGGCACAGGTTCACGATCACCCAGGTGACGTTGCGCAGGAAGGGGATCGGAATTTCCGGCTGGATGAAGGACAGCAGCGGCTGCACCACGCCCAGCTTAATCACGTAGTCGCGCAGGCTCGGCCCGTCGCCGATGATGTTGCCCAGGGCCCACACCGCCTGCTCGCACACGTTCGGGGCCGGCGAGTTGAGCAGGCGCAGGAACAGCGGGACGGCCCCGGCCCGCACCACCTGGTTCGTCTGTGCGGCCGTGCCGGATGCGATGTTGGTGAGCGCCCAGGCCGCCTCGAACTGCAGCACCTGGTTGTCGTCCTGCTCGAGACAATTGACTAAGATCGGGAGAATGCCGCTGTCGATGAGATTGTTAATCGGAGGATTGCGGTCCGACGACAACAGGCGACGGGCGGCCTGCACCGCCGCCAGCTGGCCCTCTTTGTCACTGCTGTTGCCGGCCTTCTCGACCAGCTTCTTCAGGTTCGACTGTAGTGTGTAGTCCTCCTCGTCGGTCGATTCTGTGGTCTGAGGAACGTTGCGTCGCTTGAGGATCGTCTCTTCGCGTTTGTTTTTGCGCAGCTCCACCGTAACCTCCGTTCGTCGCCGACGCATTTCCTGCGGAGTTATTGTTGCTAGGTTAGTACTGTTGTTTGCATCCATCACCACTGGTCCCAGGTGTTATTGCTATCCTTGCTACAACTGGAAGGTACCCACTGGTGGAAAAAGAAGCAAACCCCTGTCTACCAATGGATGCTACGATTGGGCAGGTGCTGTTTCCCCGTCAAAAGGTCAACAATGTTCCAAATAACTATGGCACATCATGGCAACAGCCGACCACCATCCATCCAACCATCCATATCCCAGGATGACCTCGGGGCGCAGCTTTAGAAAATCGCATCGCAGCAGCAGAGAGGTTCGACGCAACTACCATCCAACACAATCGTAAAAATAAACATACACGCATAGCATACGTCCGGCGGCACTACCCCCATCGCCACCTTCCCGCCCCCTCCCTCCAACAACCCAGAATAGCAGTGGCCGGCCCACCACACCATCAAATAATTCACGGCGCAACACACACGTCGCGCTCGCTGGCACATTTATGATTACGCGACCGAGCCGATTCATCATCGCCACGGGGCCGCCGCCGTCGTCGGGAGAGGCAGTCGTGCACACATCCATGTCCGCCGTACCTTTCGCCACACAAAAGAAGGAACACCACATTGCTCTCCTCCGCACACTCTCTCGTCGCTGTAGCGGATTGACGTTTCAGTACAAAGGAAATCAGCGGGGACGGAAGCGTCGCGGCGGTGAAGTAGCGAGTGGATCAATCGAGGAGGAACGAACTGCAGAACATTCTCGGCCTTATCGTCCGCCGTCGGCCTATCATGTCGGCCTTTCAAGCACAAAATTTGCAATCCTCCGGCATCGGCGTCGGAAACAATTCTTCCGGCGGAAAGATCATCTTTCCAAGCGCACAACCTCGTGTGTGTCGCGCTCTCGGTCAGAAACGGAAACGTAATTCACTGACACACAGTAGGCGGGAGCGGGGGGGCGGAAGAACGGAGAGCCGAGAGATAATTATTTTCACCATTTTCAACCTGCACACTGCCACCCCGTGGATTGGAACCCGTCCCACTACCTCCCCCACCCGCTTATCCCACTACCGGAGCACATACTTACATCCTGGTCCTTTCCTTTGTTTTTAAAACCCTGCATACGGTTTTTCGACTGGGAATCTATCGACGCCATTTTCGTACGGTGAGGCAAAACTTCTGGGAGTTGAACAAAACGTGCTGTGTGCTGTGTGTGCGGCCCTGACTCACACTCTCGCTTGCACTGCCTAGCGCGCACTCTTTCACACTGTCACAATTTTCGCGCTCCCTTCGCTCACTCTCTCGCTCTCGCTCGCGCTCTCGGCACCGACGGGCAGCAATGGAAAGAAACTGCGAAATCCGAATGGCAGATGGCGAGGTACGAACGCGTGTGCCGTGCTGAACGCGGTTCGCGTTAAACGGCTTTCGATGCTGAGCGTGCTCGTCAGCGCACGGAAACACTTGCGGCTGCACAGTCTGCAGGATTCGTCACGAAATATGCACGATTTGCTTTTCACCTGGCTTGGAGCAAAAACCTTGCCTGCTCGCACAATATTTGATGGGAAGTAATCAAGGTGTATAAATAGAGGGCAGGTTGTATCGCGACGGGGCACTTTGACAGTTGGTTTATTTGACGTGTGAAGGTGCGAACGCTGTCATGTTGTTTCTCATCGTTTTTTTTTTGTTTATTCGATAATGTTGGTTTGATTAGAAGAAATTGATGAAAGATTAACTATTCACGTTCTTTTAAACACAACAATCAAGGGAAGGAACTTTGCAAAGTCTCATTTTGAAAGTGTTAATCAATGCACCTTGATGATGATTGCAATACATTTCTCTGTGATTTGTAAACAAGCTTTTGTAACGACCAAGCGTTTTACGGTTGGCGGAAGGTTAATTGGCCGTTTTAATAAGATTTAGCACAATTCGGAAGAGCACACAAATAATTATACGCAGAAGTCAGTGGCTTACGTCTGTTCAGTTCAATGTCGCGCCAAGAAGAGAGCTTTATTCTATGACAGTTCATCTAGCACACCGGGTGCTCCAGCGGTCAAAGTATAATGCGTTTATACCGCTGCGTTCGGGGTTCGGGTTGAGTGCACAGTGGGCGATATTAGTCCGGACGTTACAGCTCGGCTATCCTGAACAATAAATTGCCCTCAATTTCCTAATCACTGGACTCGGTCCAACGTCGCAACTTATTCGCTTCTAGAACCCCATCGTAGGGTAGTTGTGTGAGTTGACATCCTTCTACATCGCGTACCACGTACCTATCATGGGGCAACACTTTATGGATGACGTAAGGTCCCCTGAATTTAGGATTGAGCTTCTTATTACCACTATCGGTCGTATCAGAGTAACGTATAGCCACTAAGTCACCTTCCTTATAGCACTGCGGTGGTTTGTGCTTTTTGCTAAAGTATTCCTCATTCTTCCGTTGAGACTCTTCTATGTTTTCTAACGCTTTATCCCGAATGGCTTCTAAGTCCCTAGAGGCTCGATCAAATTTCTCATCCAGGTATTCGGCTAACTCGTCTGGAACTTTACCACGTTGCTCAACACCAAAGAGTAGGACAGAGGGGCAGAAGTTCGTAGATGTGTGGACGGTATTGTTTAAAGCGTATTCGGCTGACCGCAACTTGGATACCCAATCGGTCTGGTCTGGAGCATCAGATAGTTTGCACAAGCGGGAGCCGGTGTCGTCGCTGAGGTGGTAGGCGGCGGCGCCGCACGGGGGGAACGAGCGACCGGCTCGATGGGGGCATAAAGCTGTCGGAGTTGTGTGACGGTAGCGGTATCCGGCACGTCGACGCCGGCCTCGATAAGCGCCCGACGAAGTTCTTTTTTCCTCAGCATGATGGAAAATGGCGTTGTGTCATACACACACGTACAAAGGTACACACGGATACAGGCTGGTTAGGCGGCTTGCAGGCGGTTTTGTAGGCGATTTTTGTTGGTAATCCCACTTCTGAGATGTAACGACCAAGCGTTTTACGGTTGGCGGAAGGTTAATTGGCCGTTTTAATAAGATTTAGCACAATTCGGAAGAGCACACAAATAATTATACGCAGAAGTCAGTGGCTTACGTCTGTTCAGTTCAATGTCGCGCCAAGAAGAGAGCTTTATTCTATGACAGTTCATCTAGCACACCGGGTGCTCCAGCGGTCAAAGTATAATGCGTTTATACCGCTGCGTTCGGGGTTCGGGTTGAGTGCACAGTGGGCGATATTAGTCCGGACGTTACACTTTCCTTTGCTGGGCAAACCGACTTTCGGGACTTTCTATTATTATGCGTGAAGAGAAGCAAAATTGTGCTCAAATGAATGTAAATTCAACTTGTTTTTTTTGTTTGGCGGTATGTTGAGCGAGAGATTTCTCAATTTCATCAACATTGATTTCCCACATGTCATTCGTCGTGTCCTGACCGAAACGCCCACTGTGGGAAGGCGGTGCGCGTTTGTGTTTTGTTGATGGAATGCAAAGTCTGTCGCATCGCGAAAATCAATCCGCACGCACGAATTCACTCGGGATCGAAATCAATCGAGCTGCGTCGATTCGTCTATCGTGTTACACGGGTGTCTGGCACGTGCAATTGAAATGAAGCAAAGTGTTTAATCCATTGCCCGCCGAGTAGTGCGTGTGTACGCACGCACTTGTGTGTACGTTTTCGTTGTTGTTTGTGGTCTGGTTGTTGGGTCTAGTTGTGCTGTTGTGCTCCGGTGGTGGTGTGGTACTAATCGCGACCGTCTCTCCGTCGGGTGGAACCGATTTTAACATTGCCAAATCCGCTGCTCTGCGCCATGCAATGGTGTGCGTACGATGGAATTAAGGCAACCCGGTCAGCAGTCGTCCTCGTCCCCATCGTCGTCGTCAACGTCGTCAGCCGCCGCCACCGCCGCGTATCAACGACCGCCGCCCCCAGGTGGTGGTGATGTGTTATTGTTGCCGCCGCCCCGCTCCTGCCCAGTAACGGTGCGTGTGCGAAGGAAAAGTCTCGCCTACCTGCCAAGCATACGGGAAAAGTTGAGCGCGATTTTTGGAGTTCAGCTACAGGAAGTGCTACACTCCGCCGATGAGCAACAATATCAACACCAGCAGCAGCAGCAGCAGCAGTTTGTCACCTTTCAGGTGCTGGATGAAGCTTCCGGGTGCCAGGTAGCAGTAGGCAGTGTGCTGAGCGGCTCCCTCATCTCCAGTGGCAACGGTGATCTAATCGGCCAAATACAGGTAAGTGTGTTCGGGTGTTGTTTGGGCTGTAACTCTCAGCCGATTAGAATCAGCCTGGGTGGAGGGAGAGGGGGGAGGAGATTGGGAACGCACGCGAAACTCGTTTTCGTCACATTGTTTTACGCAGTTAGCAGCACATAAGCTGCCCAGCTTCACCTTCACACACCCCCCACCCAACAGCTCACGAGTAGCCTGAGTGGCGATGGTGGTGGTGGCGGTTGTCAGCACAGCTTCGATGAAAGTATGTACGCGCGATAGTTGCGCAGAGAGCCGGGCCAGTGCCGGTTTTCAGAGGTTTGCCCGCTGGATCAGCCCATGGGGTCAGACGGTGGGTTCGCTACGATGAGATTGCATTACATATTCTGTGCTATCGATCAATCGAAAACCGGATCGAAACCGTTGGTACAGTGGATACGAGCGCCCAATACCAGCGTGCGCGCGCGCGCCATATTCTGTGTGCCAACGGGACCTGTGGACAGATAAACAAAACCAGTTGCCAATGTTTCACCATGAAGGGCTTTCCCCAGGCAACGCTGGCAACAGTCAATTGCACCCGGTTATTAGGTCTTATCCCGGCGCTTGATAAGCTATCGGCTACTTCCGCCATTTCCGGACCGGGATCTCATGGGCAAAACAGCACGATCGATCAAATCTGTCACGGTGGAGGGCGGGAAGTGTGGACGGCTCTGTCCAATAACCAGATGATGGGTTGATGAGGGCCCACTGCCACTGCCACCTTAAAATTGCACCCTCTCTCTCTCCCCCCCCCCCCCCTTTCCAGGCCAATCAGTCCACTATTGCCATGTGGGTAATTGTTTGAATTGCCGGTTGCAATTATCACTACCGCCACATTTCGCCCCTCTTCCTCACTTCCCACTTATCAGGCAAGATGCTGATAAAGGGAACGCTTCTTCGCGGTCACTTTTGGACGTTCAGAATTTTGGTATTAATCGTATGATACTTCTTTTTGATTTTCTCTATGTTTTTTCGAGCTGTTCTTTTCATTACTCTCCGCTAGCTGGACTATACCAGCCTTGAAGAATGATTTGCGTCATTATGGGATCGTGCCCGCTCCTCATCATCATGTTGCAGTTGAACCGTTCTTTGAACTGTGGGCGCTGTTTTGGCAACTTTGGTTTTGCTTGCGACTTCCGTTGCCTTGTGGGCCGTGGGCTATGGCTGGAGTGTGCTGTGGAGCAAGCAGAGACAGGCAGCAGGATCTTTTATCAGTACGAAAATTCATGTCAGTCATGGTCAAAGCAAAGAATAAAACAACCCCGGCAGTAGATTATTATTTTTAACAGGCGACCCCCTCGGAAGCCTCTTCCGTCACTGTCTCGCTGTGGGCTGGCCGGGACTGGTCGGTCCCGTTTACCGATGTGTGTTGCTTTGTGCAAAGACCTGTTGGTGGGACGAGTGGACCTTCTCCCGAGCAAGGCAACGGTGCGGCAAACCCATTGATGATCGTGTTTTCTTCACCGTGAGTGGTGGCGACGGTGGCGGTGGTGGCAACAGACGGTGGTGTGGTGGTGTCGTCATTGGGCTAAATTTAGAACGTTATGCTGAAAGTGTCATACACCTTAGCATGTCTTGTAGCTTGCGCGATCGCTAGAGTGTGTGAGAGTCGACAGACGGACGGGCAGGAGAAGGAACGAAAACAGGAGCCAGTTCTCACCGGTTAGCCCAAGGTTGTTCCCTGTGTGCTATCGGCCCAGCCTTTAGCCGCCACCCGCACATTCTTGCGCTTGTTCTGGAAATGCATTTCTCGTTCCTGTTTTGCTGCTAGCAGCCGTCAGCACCGCAAATAAGATCACAGAGACAACGGCTGGGCTACTAGGCAACGGAGTGGAATGTAGGTCAAGCGGGAACCGTGTATAGGATTAAAACAGTACAAGAAGTGCGAAGGAGAACACCTTCTTATTCGTTATTCGTTCTATGTGCAAGCAGTATGAAGCTGCGAGATGATCCACGCGCAATCCACGATCGTTCTCGGTGATGTCGGTGCGGTGTCGTAGTGGTGTCACTTGCCTCAGAACACACAAAACAGCAAATAGGAAGAACCAAATCCACTACTAGAGCGGACACGCTCGGTGGTACCCCCGACCGCACGATAGAAAGATCGAGACTCCAAATGTATGCAAAAAGCTGAAAGAAGATGGAAATCGAATATCGTCGGAGATGAAGAAGAGGAAGAAGAGGAAGGGTGCTGGACCAGTCTGTCTGAACCTACAAAATATCGACAAGGGGCTGGACGGGTGGACAGGGTGGTGGGGGGGATGATTGGGCGAGCGAAACGGAGACAGATCGATCGCAGCCGCCGCCGCCACGAGGAAGAAGCGGGAAAGGCTGTGAACGCTAAATGGATAATTGTCGGAGTCAGTCATCCAGCGACGACTTAGCCAAACACAGCCAACCAGCAAACTACCGTCACCGCTCGACGCCGCACGCCGCCGACGCCGTTAGTTTAAGTCGTTCGGGCACATCCGGGTTGGAATTTGTGCAATAAACTAACCAACATTAGCAAACATCGATCGCGCACCGTAGCCCTGGCGCTACTAGTCGACGAACGGACGGCCACCAATACATGGGCACGTAGCATTCGCGTCCATTGACGGCATTTGACGGCGTGTTTCGGACGCTGGGATCGGTTTTTTTGGCCCCAAAACTGTGCGTCTGACGCATGCCAAACACCCGAACATTGGTGCGAGATTCTGCGATGGGATTAGTCGAGCAGTTCAGCGTTTAGATTAGTAGCAGAACCGAACGAAGGGGAAACTACGGGGGGAATTGCACGATCAGGTCAACGTATGGGAAATCCCCCTGGCACTCTGGAGTTGCGTTCTCTTCCCACACGTGGTTTTAAATAGTCTACTGGCGCTTCAAGCTTCAAGTCCCACGACACACTTCTCGCTTCTTCGCAAAACAATTCTTTGTCCGGAAATTGTTTGAAATCAATAGCAGGTAGCTCTGAGAGGAGAGCTTTTTTGTCGGTTACATTTAAAGCCGTAAATAGTGCTGCTGTAAAGTATGGTTAGATAACTGCAGCTCGGCTAAAAATGCGTTACGCGTACCAGACCCAACCCTCTGCTCATGCTTTGGCCTCCAAAACGTTCGCCAAACCATGTGCGCTGCGCTGCAGTTTTTATTTGTATCTGTCGTTGGGACGTTGGGTGGGAACTACCCGTGAATGTTGCGAACGAAAATAACCACCGACCACGCTTTGTGCCGAAAGGGTAGTAGCGGTATTAGTACCAGTAGTAGTGGTAGTAATACCATTGCATTGTCTTCGCGGAGTTTTGGTGGTGTGTTAGACGGGATAGATGAGTGGAAACCCGGATGTTATACCGGATACGCTCGCGAACCTGAGTAAGCATGAGCTTTGGATCCGAAGTAATTAAGCTGTGGCTTGCCTCTTGTGTGATGTAGGCTCACAAGACAGGGGACAAGAGTTAATGTTTTTAAAGCGAATCTGGAGTTGTCCTCTTCTAAGACGCTAACAAGGCTATTCGCTTAATTTAAGTCGCTACAAACCCGAGATGCCTCGTCATGAGGTTCGTCTTACTAATGAGCAAATCGAGCTAATATCACGTTCGGGGTTACCATTTTCGTTACGGGAATGTTCCAACCGCCCTCACCCCGACTTCGGATGCACTCGAATGCGCAATCCGTACGGTACCACTCGAAGACACTCGAGGCGGGCAGGAGAAAGTTCCTCGAATTTCGGGACGTAATACCAGAGCACCAAGCGAACGATCAGCTGCACGCGCACGGGAGGAAAAACGTGACCTGTCTTTATGCCGTTGAAGACCTCAAAGTGCCATTCCCATTGCATTTAGTTTGATCACGTCCGGGGCCAGTCAGTCCGGGGAATCCGGCAGACGCTGGAAACCCCAAAACACAATAACACGCAACAGTTTGATTAGACTGTGGCGAGTGATTGGGAAGATCTTTGCCTGCTTCCAGTTTACAGGCTTTCGCTCGTATCGCTCTTCCGCACTTCCGGTTGCGGATGCGAGGATCTATTTGTCCAAACAAAACAACAACCGCCTCCGCCACGCCTTGAGAGACACTCCAAAAAGGGAAGAAAAATAGAGCCGGATATAGAGTGTGGCTGGAACGCTGGAATCCCCCAACATACCCCGTATCATTCGTCCTCTTTCCCGCGGACCCGAAGAGTATGGGGTTCCGACCGAGGGTGGTACTTTCACTCACGCGGCGGTTGTCGCGCATGGTCGTCGCAGCGCGATGGCAGAAAGCATTCAAAGGCAAAAGCGCCGATAAAGCGATGCCGCGAAGGGAGAGTTGCCTGGTGAACTGCTGCCATCTTCCGGTCACCTCCGGCATCGATCGAGGGATGGTAATCCGGATGTGAAATTATGAGTGTATGGCTCATTCCCCCCCACTCCACTCTACTCCTCGGATGGCCCGCTGCTCTACTGACGGGACAGTGCCAGTGCAGTAGTGGTTTGGTGGCAAACGTCACAAATCCGGGTATTCAGGGGTTGTGATTTGTACTACTGTACGGCAGCTACCTCTTCTACCTCTTCGCTACCAGTTAAGATCCGGATAGATAGGGCTGCAAATTGGACAAACATCGAAAGCAATTTGGCTAACATGCGACAGAACACACCCTCGGAGTGATGGGAGATAATGCACTGATACTGATAAGAGATGGACACCATGACCACACGGGATATGGTGTACGACATCGAGGTGCACGAGGTATAGGGGCAACTGCCACTGACCAGAGGTACAGCTAAAAAGCATTAAGTATTGCAGCTGAGCTCCGTACAAAGTTAAGCTTTAAAGCTTCCATTTCGTCTGTAGTTCCTATGGAGCTGTTTGGTTGGTCTCACGCAATACAGGTCATTGGTGGAATGCTCCCTCGTCTAGAGATCGTCTCGGCGAGTGCCAACCGCCCAATATCCGGGATAGGACCAACTACAAGATACGCCACCGTAAAGAAAATGAAGAAACACTACCGCTG
Source organism: Anopheles arabiensis (assembly GCF_016920715.1). NCBI lineage: Eukaryota > Metazoa > Arthropoda > Insecta > Diptera > Culicidae > Anopheles > Anopheles arabiensis. The sequence goes on along the minus strand of NC_053517.1, from coordinate 2,174,743 downwards.
AGAGTGTTTCGGTACACATTTATTTACTTATGCAATTAATGCCATCGCAACAAGGTATCCCCGCAATCCCGGATTCCGGATCTGCTGTCCGGCGTTGGTCGTTCTTCCCACGAAGATGTTCGCAAGTGCGCTTTGTACTTCACCGTGTACAAAGCAACGTAACGAAGCAACACACACACATACACACCTACACCAAAACAGAGGGACAAAACATAAGAGAGAGAAAGAGAGAACGATCGAGTTGTGGGGTGTGTTCCCTTATTAACTCAATCTTCGCACCGGTTGAAGGGTGGAAGTGTGGCAGCTGCGGTGGATGATCGCCACAGAGAAAGAGAAAGCGTTTTCCTTTCCTCACTTCCCTTTTGCTCGCGGAAAAGCCCGCCGGCCGACAGCAGCTGGCGCACGGCCGGACCGTACCAAGGTCCGGGAGAAAACATTTCGTTTGCTTGCTTGGTTGGTTGGTTGTACCAGCAACGGCCGCAACGACGCTTCAGTCTGCGGCGGTGTTGGTGGTGTTATTTCTTTTCAGCCGCCGCCGCTGCCGCGTGGCCAATCGGAAATCGAAACAAATCTCGAACGCCACGGCGCGCACTCGGATGAACGAAAGAGAAAGGGGCCTAAAAGGGAGATGGCAAACCTGGGAGTGGGAAATTGTTTTTGTGAGCCGAAGGGGGGCGCCCGTCAAGTAGTAGTCAGCCGGATGTTGGATCTTGAGACACACACAGACACACATGCAAGCACACAATAACGCAAATAAACGTAACGGTTGAACGGTTGAGGCTTCATAAGGAGTTACCTTGGCGCGTGTGAGGTAAAGAAGAAGCTACTTGGGGGATGCTTGAGATCCGGTAGAGGGGCGACCGGGCGAAAGCCCTTTCTGGAGACAGTGTGGGGGCAGTTGAGAAGTGGATCTAGTTTGGAGGATTTTGAATTCAGCTTACTGCACAAAACAGCGAGCCTTTGATGCGGATTCGGAGTTGATCCGGTATCTCGCTCTCGCTCGCACCTTCCATCAATGCCTCCTCGATGCGACGATGATTCGATGAAGACGATTTGAATTCTTCGTTGCATCGTTCATTGAGCCGGTGGTGGCGGGATGAAGCAGGGAGTGAGAAGCGAGGGAGTGCCGGGGGATGAGTGAAACAATGGCAAGACGTTGTTCCCATGAGACCAGGAGGGGCGATGGAAGAATGAATTCCGACGAGATTTGCATCAGTTTAACGGTGATCAAGGTAGCAAGTTCAACGTTGTTGGGTCTCTCTCTCTCTCTCTCTCTCTCTCTCTCTCTCTCTCTTTCTCTCGCTCTCTCTCTGGCACTCTCATTCGCTGAGTAATTCTGCTGTGAGGTGTCTGTGAAACTTTGGAGGCTCGAAAGCAGCAACCTCTAACGCCCTCCCCCCGGTTGCGTTGTCCTCGATCGATCTTCCATCATCTCAGGGTCCGAGAGTGAGCCTCATCAACAACCCCCGCTCGGCATATCACAGCGAGGGGGGGGGGGCTGTATCTCTTCTTTCCCCTTTCCAGTGAGTGAGACGAGTCCGGGAGGGTGCTATCTTTCGCATCGCGCAAAATAAATCCACAACAACAACCTGCGAAGGTGAATCGCGCGTGCGTCGTCGTGGTCGCAGAGTGTGGAGAGACCGGAGAAGATCCGCAAACAGGCTTCTTCCCTATCGCGTCGTTGTTGTTTTTGCGATGGTGGACGAATTCATTCTTGCCGCTGCCCTGGCTCTGGCGTTGTGCCGGACGCGGACATTCGTGGGCCCGTCTTTCTCTCTGCTCTGCTCGATATTTCCTCTCTCGCTCTCTCGCTGTTTCGGTGACGCGAGTAAACGCGGTGGGGACACACTCTCCAAACCGATTGGGGGTTGCTGATTCACACACCCATACGCACACACAGGGGAGCGCGAACGCGACTGACCCCTTGCATGGGGAGAAGCGTTAGATCTGGTTGATGGTGATGGTCGCGTTGTCCCATGTGTTACCGGTGTTGTTCGTTCTGATCAAGCATTTGAAGCTTTCACGGTTTGACCTCAACATGTCATCGAAAAGCTAATTCCACTTCTTTTATCCAGCTTTTGGTCTTATGATATACGTCGTTGGCGGCGTTCGTTGACGTGACACACACACACCACGACGCGTCCATCGTGCGTTCGCGTCCTCACGGTCCTCGCAAGAGAAAAGAGAGACCTTTTTGCACCTCTACTCCCACTCCTTACTCTCACCTCTCTCTCCCTTTCTCGCTCCCCTCCCTCTCTGCCACCCTTAAAAACGCATCCCCCTTTCTTCGCTACGAATCGCGCTCATCCGGCTCTTGCTGACTGTGGTACCGCTGCGGTTGGAGCGATTGGGGCATGTTTGGGATGGTGGAGGGGAGACGACGACGACGACGATTGCGCTACACAGGGCTCGGGGCGAGAAATCGGAATTAAAATTTTGCTACGTCAAATGAATGGAAAACAGTTGTAGCCCACCGCTCAAGACGAACTGGTCGTGTGCGTGCGTGTGGAGGATCGCGATCGCGAGTTTTAAAAAAGTGTGCGCTCGCCACTGCCTCCTCCCTTCTCCTACGTGACGTTCAACAAGACAAGCCGCCCCGAGTCACGCCGATCGCGACCCTGTCCGCCTGTGTTGGTTGTTTCTGTTGTGTCGTTGTCTGTTGAGTCGCTTTTCGGGTGGGAAAGGGTCGCCGAAATCAGGCCATTTCCATTGCGCACAACGCGTACCGGATCTAGCGGTTTTACCACCCGTGTACGTGTGAGGTGTGTTTGTGTCTGTGTGTGTGTGTGTTGTGTTGCCGTGTGTTGCACACTTGATTTTATAACCAAGGTAAACCCATCCGCAAAGCAAATTGCGGACGTAGGGATTAGTGTGCCGCGCCAAAATCAACAACCTGCGGTTTGCTCATTAGCCCGCAGTGAGGAGGCGCGAGCACAGCGCAGCGTACGTACTACTCCTACCTAAGCTAAGTGCACGTGTACCGAAAGAGGATGTTTACTTGGATGAGTGTATAATCTGTGCGTGTTTGATTGTGTTGGAGACGGACGCCACCACCCGCCCTAATCATTGATGTGATGTGCACCAGTGCACGGCAGCAGCCAAGAGCAGCCAAAAAGGGAAGAAACGATCGATTGCGGATGTGGTGGAGTGTTGTACTCGTACCGCTCAAGTGCAGATTGTAATTCGGATCGGTGCTTCGGTGTAAAAGGCACCTTGATAAGTGGTGTACCGAGGTGCGCTTCTTGATCGGCGAAGAACGTCCCGAGCAGTGCGTCAAACGGTTGCGTTCCCAGGCTGCGCTGCGGCATTGCGCTGGTGCTTCCAATCCCGTCACGATCGATCGATTTGCTGACGTCACAAGCGACGCAAAAGGTGGGAATCGTCGCGGTTTGCGCGAGAAGAAACCGAAACGGCGGCACACGATCGTGTATTATCCCCCCCCCGATCGCGACGATTCTCCTCCAGCACACAGAGTCGACGAGGGCACGACGAGTGTGGGAAGCTGTGCGCGCTCGTGCGTTGGGTACAGGTCGTGTGCGCTGAAACACGGACTAACGCGTGTGTTTGTGTGCGTGTGTATGTGTGAGTGCGCAAAAACAACCAGGTGATCGGACGACTTCATCTCCCGGGACGTGACGTCACGTGGGTTTCGTACATTCCCGTCACAGTCGGCGCACAAGTCCGGGTTCTGCGACTGCTCCGAGCGGGATCGTACTACGGTCGTGCTGCTCTCTATTCGCATCCACGCTCTATCTCTCTCTGCCTCTCTCGGCATAAAGGGCCGTATCTGTGTGTGATGCGCGATAATCTTTCGCCAAATTGCTGGTCGGCAAATCCTGCAGTTTAGTAGGCGCTGGGACGAAAGGGATGTTTAAAAAAGAAGTAAGACAGTGAATGAGGTCAAAAGTGTGTGGCGTGATAGTACAACATCCGTGTTGAAAATCCCCCTCCCCCCTTTCCGTCCTGAATATTGCAGCCAAAGGCTCCTCACACACCTGTTAACCACGGCGACTGAAGATCGTCGGCGTGTCTGTGGGGGCATATATATGTGTGTGCGTGTGTGTGGTTGAGTTAATCAACGAGAAAAGCTTATCCTTTCCAATCTCGCAATTCTACAGTGTGGTGATCATTCATAAGATTAGTCCGTGTGTGTGTGTGTGTGGACCCAGAGTCGTTGCACGAACCAGTTCCTAAATTTCTTTATAAAAAAGAAACCAGTTCTTCGCGAACTAAGACGGCGAAACGATAAACGCCACCAAAACAGCATCACTCTCGCAACAATGCTCATCGCAACGAATTTCAATCAGAAGGTAATTAATTAATTAGTGAGTCGTCCGGGTGTTTTTTTTTTGCATATCCGCGTTAATGCGTCAAGGTGAAGTTGGTGGATCGTTTAGGATCGAGATAATTAATAAAGCTTTGCGGAAATTCTTGCAAAGTCTGTCGACGAAAATCTGCTGAATTTCGAACAAACGAATGCAACGGTTGCTGCTCCGTGCTGCTCAGAAGAAGAATGCATGCGCGAATTGTGAAGAAGAAACGTTTGTACCTTCAGGTGTCATTCATCCGTCTACATCCGGTTCATAGTGTGACGGAATTCGTCACCTTTAAGACGCTCACGATGCGCAACGTACGTGCGCGAGCGGGTGTGTGTGTGTGTGAGTGGTTGTGTGAAGATTTCGTTCCTGTTTCGTTTGCAGATATATGGAATGAATAAAATGTTGAATGAGTGAGACACTGAGCTGGTGGTTGGTGATCGAAAACTGGTTACTGGTAGAATGAACCAGATTTTTGAATGCAGGAATTAGAACGATCATATGATAAACCCTATTTTTGCTTGTACAAGAAGCCTTTATTTTCATACAAAATAAATCTGTTATTATACAGGATGAATAGTTCCTCCAATTCATGGAACCTATTTGTCAAAATTATTGCTTAATACACTGAGGGCTTTATACATTAAAACCCTTGAAGACTTTTATATTTCTGATCGTACAGTAACTGTACCGAGTATTTGCGACAAATGCCTGATCCAAATAGGATTTCCGCAGAGGATTTGAATGCTTAGGGTTGGGTTGGCTCTAACAAGGCAGAGCGATGTGTTCGATTCAAGCTAGGACTGTGAATATCTTTAGTTATACAGACCGGCATGATCGCGTAGAGAGGTTATTAAGCCCTGGATTCTCTTTAACAGAATAGCGACCATCAACTATACATCCACATGTCTAATTCAACCCTTTTCTCTTCGTGCTCTGTTTCAGCAATTCATTGACTCGCTGTGCACGAACGAGGCCGAAGACTCCAGCTATGACAGTGATTGCGATGGGGAGGATGTATCCCACGAGCAGGTGTCACGAACGACGAGCGATACGCTGGGCCAAGAGTTTGCCGAGTACATAAGCGTCGGCGTGGGCGGCCATCAGCACCAGCAGCAGCACCATGGCAAGGACGTCTCGCCGACAGCAGTTGCGGCGCCCACCTCCACCGCCGGTCCGGAGCATTCGCCGGGCTATCAGCAGCGCGTTGAGTTTGCGCTCAAGCTCGGCTACACCGAAAAGCTGGTGCAGGCGGCCCTCCAGCGGCTCGGTCCCAATCCGGCCCAGAACGAGCTGCTGGCGGAGCTGATCAAGCTGGGCTCGCAGCCCGGCGCCAAGGGTGGCAACGAGTTTACGATCGACTGTCACGGCCACGGCGATGCGGGCGGGCTCGGACTGGCGCCAGAGCTGGCAACCGCTGCGTCCGGTGCGGCCGGCGTCGGACCGTCGTCGCTGGTGAACGAAGAATCTCTGCGCCCGATCGTGATAGACGGTAGCAATGTGGCGATGAGCCACGGCAACAAGGAGGTGTTTTCGTGCCGCGGAATTCGGCTGTGCGTGGATTGGTTCAAGAATCGGGGCCACAAAGACATTACCGTGTTTGTGCCCAAGTGGCGCAAGGAAAGCTCGCGCCCGGACAACCCCGTCAAGGATGGCGAGATACTGAGCGAGCTGGAAAAGGAGCGCATGCTGGTGTTTACGCCCTCCCGGCTAGTGGGCGGCAAGCGAATGGTGTGCTACGACGATCGATACATTTTGAAGGTAGGTTTGGGGGAGGGAGCGCTTCGCCCAATTGTGGATGAAATGCGTACTAAAGCGAAATGCCCTCTCTTTCTTACAGCTGGCGGCCGATAACGATGGCATCGTCGTCTCGAATGACAACTATCGCGACCTGGTGCAGGAGAGCTCCGAGTTTAAGAAGGTCGTGGAAGAGCGGGTACTGATGTATTCGTTCGTGAACGACCGCTTCATGCCGCCAGACGATCCGCTCGGCCGCTCCGGGCCGACGCTGGACAACTTTCTGCGCGTGCAGCCGCGCAAAGGCGATCCGCCACCGCCCTGTCCGTACGGCAAGAAGTGCACCTATGGGAATAAGTGCAAGTTCTACCATCCGGAGCGGGGCAGCCTGCCGCACAAATCCGTCACCGAGCGGCTGTCCGAGTATGCGGCGCGCCATCTACAGGCGCGCAGTGGCCACGACCCGTCGGGCAGTGGGAGCGGGTCCGGTGGCCGCAGCGCAGTGCAAGGAAAATCGCTCAGCGTGCCGCTGAGCAATAGCAGCAACGAGACTAGTCCAATCAATGATAAACGGAAAGCATTATGTAAGTTGGGCGCTGTTTGCTTACCAGACTTCGGAGCTTTGACGTCAATTGGGAAATGAAGAAGCGTACGATGAATGGAAAAAAGGCGAACCTCTATGTCTCTCTCGTTATAGTTGCCGATCACGTTGTGATCGGCTGATTATTGCGTTGTGTTAGGCGCCCCGCTTTTCATTCATTCTTTGTCTTTTTGTTATCAATCCATTGGCGAACAAATGCAAACAATGTACTTAAATGGTTCTTCCTTTCCGTCCCTCAGGTCGCACAAGATCAAATGTACCTTCGGAAAGCGCCAACAACCCGTACGGTGGCGGCATGGCGCACGGCTCAGTGCTGCATGCGGATCTGCTGTCACTTCCCCATCCCGTACCGCATCCGGCCGTACGTCAGCAGCAGCAGCAGCCGCCGCCCCCGCCACCGCAACAGTTGCCTTTCCACGCTCCGCCAGTGCCAGTGGCCAGTAATCGAGCCCCCCATCCGTGGGATCTTTCACCACAGCAGCAACAGCAGCAGAAGCAACTTCATCAACATGCCAGTATGGTGGACGTGCAGCAGATATTCCCCAAATCTCATAGTATAGAAAATATATCTAAGGAACCGGCGCCGCCACTGTACGGTCTCCATCACCATGCCGGTTGCTATGGTGCCCAGCCGCTTTGGCCCCGGCAGCAGCCTCCGTCCCAGCAACCATCCCAGCCCGTACTGCCCGGTGGTACAGGCGGAGGAGGTGCTGGTGGTGGTGGTGGAGCAGGAGGGCCACCGGTAGTGCAGCCTTCATTGGACCAGAACGATCCAAGCGCGCTGGTAGATAGTGTGAACCTGCACCGCAAGCTGCAACGTCAACTCACCCTTAACCCTGCTGGATGTGATCCTCGAATATATCAAATGCAAAGGCTGCAGCAGCAATCTTCCCAGCAACAGTCCCAAACTGCTCCCTCTCAGCAGCAGCAGCAGCAGCTGTCACCCCATCGGCCGTTGGCACCTTCGCTTAGCGGAGGCAACCGTCCTTCTCCTCCTACCCAGTGGGAACTGCATCAGGTAAGGTTGCCGGCTACCACCAACCACGGTAACAACGGTCCCATTCTAATGTAATCGTTCGTCACTCTACGCAGCACGTAACACGCATTGCTTCGGCTCCCGATTCCACCCGACCCTGGGGTCACAATGGGCCACCGCCGGCTTCATCCTCCGAACCGCATATCAACCTCGGCTGGTCGCCAAGCCCCGGTCAAGGTGGTCCAACGCCGGCACACCAACAGCAGCAGCAACATCACCAGCAGCAGCAACATCACCAGCAGCAGCAACAGGACCGACGCCGGTTGCACTACCATCTGGCCAGTATCTTCCCGGAAGATCAAGTGCAAACCGTCATGCAGATGTACCCGGACGAGACGAATCCCCAGACAATATGTGCCGCCATCTTGGCCATGTATCAAAAGATGTAAAGCGTCGGATCTGCGATGGACGCATGCAATACTCAAAACACTCCTTAGGTGTTAGGCAAAATTATACTGTTCTTTATTACTCTTTCTTTCCCTATCTCTCTGCTTCCGTTGGAGATGCATGAGAGGAACCCGATCGGGTTGGCAATACTGTGTGCCCTTGTACTTTTGTTTGTTACGACTGCAAGTTACGACTTATCGCGAAAGAGAGAGTGAGAGCGAGAGAGTGTGTGTAGAGAGAGGTTATATTATTATTTTATATTAATTAAATGGGTGATCATCAGCGCAGTAGGCCAGGTGGCGAGTAGTGAGGAAAGCATGCATTTAAAGATATGTAAGAGCGTTGAAAGGACAGAGAGAAGAAGAAAGGCAAACTGAGCGCGAGGTGACGAAGAATCACCACCACCCCCCAACAGTGAGAGTGTATAATCTCAGCAAAAAGGCGTTATTTTTTTAAAAAGGATTCGTTTGTTGTCGTAGACAACGGTTAATGATTAGTACCTACTTCTTCCAGCAGTGACCGCTTCCACCAGGTGTAAAGATATGTCTAAAGGGGAAGGTGTGACACTATTCTTCTGCAATAATATTTAAATCTATAAGAAAACCGAGAGAGACCGTGGAAGGGAAGGAGGGAGAGAAACGTGCTTGTATTGTGAAGTAGGAAAGGCAAATACATCTTCAACTCTATCATAACTTTTATCCTTTATCTCTAATCTACGTATATCTAAAAACAAAACGAACAAAAAATCCCAACTATTTACTCAATTCCTGTTACAAACAACACACAAACACGTTCTGCTACGTTTTGAATCTACGGTTGACGATGACGATGAGGTGTAAATCCCCTGACCGATAAAGCGTTAGTAAAGGCGGAAGATAGGGAGAGAGACACTTGGTGAGAAGAACCTATTACACACCCGAATGAGTAAGCGCGTGTACAGATGCGTCCGTATTTCTTTACTTCATATTGGAGTATGAGTTTTTAGCTGGTAGACTCAAGGTGATAGGGCGAAGAACGGAGACACGCGTTACACGAGCGTTACACACACATGTGGGCACGTGCGGCGTTCGGCGTTGCTTGTAATTACAACACTTCCCTTTCGAACACGCTCTTTGGCTTGGTTTCATTTTCACTACCGATATTAGTGTTGTTACTAATTGAAAATACAAAATCAAACACTATCGTATCAGTTCAGTTTTGTTTACGTGAACGCTGGCAGGTATCATCCGTTAGGGGAGGGATTGTCTTAAATTATATATCTTACGCAAACTGTAGAAGCTGTGGGGAAGAGGATGAGCAGCATAATAGTACATGAGGGGAACACACGGAACGCAACAAGTCTCTATCTACAGCATAAAGTTAACAAACCGCAAACCCAGGAGCAGAACAGAGACTCATGTAATGGTTCATTTCGTTTATCACAACCTTTGATTGCTGGTGAACAGTATTAATGAGAATAAAAATATTGCGTCCCGCGCAACCTGTAATCTGCAAAAAACTATTGTTTTTCTTTCACTTTCTTTCAAAGTTGACAACAGTATTGTAAAATCTTGTTCCTTTTCTCTCTGTCTTCTGGCTAATAACACCATACGCATCTTTATTGTTTATTAAAATCATAAAAAAACCACACAGTTTAGAGTTAAACATAATGCAAACTTATACACACACACACGACCGGAAACGCCCGGTCGAAACGAAATGTTCCAGTGGCATTTAAAACCGATACAATATCGACGACGCGAAGAAGTGCGCTAGTAGTGTGATAGCTATATGGTTGATAATTTCGAATATTTTATTAACTTTTTTTGTCCACTATTCTGCCTTATATTATTATTGTTACTACGACGTTTTCGGCGACGCTTTACAAAGAGACCCGTCCTACCGCGGATGTGATGCTTGTGTTCGTAGGAGCTATTGGTAGGAAATAGTAATAATAAAAAAGCCTTTTCACTTCTCAACGAATACTTTCCATTTTCTTCATATGACTGGCAAATTCACTTGCTTTATTGATTTCATTTCGATAAATCCTTCCATCCATCCATCCATCCGGTCCGGATGATGTCGTTCGCGCGCAGTGTGTGGTTTCACAAAAACAGGCAACAACAAACCCCCACCCTTCCGATTCACCACCGCGACCCGACCCCGATGCATATTGAAACTGTCCCTCTCTTCTTCTTCTTCTCCGTAGTCGGACCGGCGTTATGCTCTTTTTTTGTTTGGCTGACCATACAAAGGGCAATGAAGCGGGCGCGCTCACTATATTCTAATTCATTCCAAATGCTGAAGAAAAAAAAACAACCAAACATTCGCAACGGCGTCCATCCTTTCTAACGATATGTGTATGTATGCGTGTGTGTGTTGCGGTTAACCATTTCAAATACGAAACTAAGTTCCACCAATCCCATGGAGTTCATGTTGCGTTCATAGAGGTTTGAGAATATAGAAAAAATACTTAATTGTAACTGCTGGAACAAATCAGAAAGAAAACGGTTCCCTCAAGACGACGCGCAGAGCTCCACCAATAGTTCAGATTTTATCAAATGTTTTTTTTTTTGTTTTTTGTTTGTTTGTATTCCCGCTTTTGAGTTGGTGTGTACTTGACTAGTGTACCAACTTCGGCCTTCCAGTTACCCGCCTACTACGCCCAACCTTTTTCAAACACAATCCCTTTTCTTGAACGCACATAAGGCTAAATGCTAAATTACAAATCCTACTAAACCTAGTAAACCGTAAGCGATTAGGGTTGATGATGGTGAGAGAGAGAGTATGGTAAAAGAAAACAAAAAAAAGATCGACATGCAAAAGCAACCAGAAAGATTACCCGAACACGAACATCTGGGCACTCCAATGGCAGCAAACAAGTGGGGACAATTTCAGATGCATCGATTCCTTTCGGGGGTGACCCACCATCGCGAGTGATGCTGCGTGAGCGAGAGCGCGCGTTACATTGCGTTGCGTTCCGTTATTTACATGATCGAGCAGAGCCCGGACGCTTCGAGACCGCTCGTTACCCGTGGCCGCCTGTTTAACTCGATGCCCAGTAGGCCTTCCTTCAGCTCATACGCAACATCAGTGGTTTCTTCGAACGCGACCTCAGCGACCGCATCGGCCGCCAACGGCAGCGTCGCCACGGTCGACGATTCTTTATTATTGGACTGTTCGGCACCGTTCTTCTCGTCCCGCTCTTCCAAACTGCCGCCAGCGCCGCCACCGTCATTGCTCGCCTCGTCTTCGACCCCTTGGCTATCTTCATTAAAATTATTCGTATTTACACCGTTGCTTCCACCATCGCCAGGCTCACCGTCGTTGTTGGACGATGCTGCTGCCGCCTGCTGCTGCTGCTGCTGTTGGGCCTTACCCTTCGTGATGTTGATTTTGATCTTGTTCGGCACAACCGTGGCCGACTGTGGCGCATCCTGCAGATCGACGTTGCCATCGATCGTTGCCTTTGGTTGCGCCACAATGCCCATCTGGTTGGACGATTCTGATGGTGATGGAATGCTTTCAGCGATAACGTCTTCGTACGGCTCTGCAAAAATATAGTACACACACCGCAATTTAGAGACGTTGACAACGTGCAAACACGAAACAAACATATTCGACGACAAAACGCTACATACAGGGTTTTCCAGGGGTTCTCATAGTAGTCGGAAACTTCCTAGATTCTTATAGGAAGTGAACTTCATATGTTGGAAATTGGACTCTCCTATTGGACTTGTCCAACAAGGGTGCTACAGAGTTCAATTCCCTTTACAATAAGAAAAAGTCAATAAAGTGTCCCACAGCTATGAGAACTCCTGGAAAACCCTGTAAGCAACTTCCGTCCAAAAGTAACAACACATCATACACCATATCACACTTACCCTCTTCAGCAGCATTGTTGGCGGCCGGAGAACGTTCCGCCACTTCGACCAGGCTGGACTCGATCGTGCCGACCTCCTCGAATAGTGCATCCTCTTCGTCGGCATCGTCCTCCTCCTTCGGTTCCTGCTTGATCTTAACGCGCAGCAACGACGACAGCGAGCTCGGATCCTGGCCGCCATTGGACGCCCCTTCGCCCGACTCACCCGGCGGTTTGTCCTCGATCGTGTCCAGATCCGTCACCTCAATGTTGGGCTCCTGTATGAACAGGTCCTCGTCGATTTGACGCTCCTGGAACTCGGGCCGCGGGGATTTTGCACTTCCGGCGACGCTCTTTGCTTCGTCCACCGTGGAGGATTGCTCGGCCGCCACCGCATCGCCTTCCTTCTTTTCAGCCGCTTGCTCATCATCGTCGAGGATTTCCTCCACGACGGGCTCCACGGCAGGTAACACGATCACATCGTCGTCATCGTCAACATTATCTCAACAAAAGCATATATCGTAAACACGCTTACAACTCTCCGCTCGTCAGCTTACCCTTTTTGCTAGCTTTTGATTTGTATTTTCCTGCCCCATCAGCGGCTTCGCCATCCTCGCCAGCCTCGCCAGCCGCGCCGCTCGTGTCCATGGCTTCATCAGTCTTCTGGCTCTCATCCAACGACGCACCGAGCGTCCCATTGCCCAGCGTCGTTTCGGTCATCGTCAGCGACGCCTTGTAGTCCTCGTAGCACAGCGGATGGTACGTGCTGCCATCGACCAGGATCGCGTTGCGCAGATGCCACTCCTCCGTTTCCTCGTTGTAGAAGTGTTCGAACACATCATGGCACATGTGGCACTGCCGGTCGCTCTCGTCCAGTCCGGCCGGGCAGCTCGGCTGCGGCGCATCGTCGTGCGACGAAAAGTCATCCCCGTCGTTGCCGCCCAGGCCCATTCCGCCGCCGGCGCCGCCCTTCTTAAGCTCGCCCTGGTCGGTCTGCTGCGTCTCGAACCAGTTCTTCTCGCGCTCCTCCAGGTCCTCGATCTCCTCGTACTGGATCCAGTCCGACACGTCGTAGTACCACTTGCGCGAGTGCGCCTTCCGGGCCGAGTCTCGATCGCGCCGATTCTGCCGGAAGTGCCAGTCGAGATGCTGGCTGTACTTCATCGTCTGCTCGGGCGGGAACCGTACGCCGCAACTGCTGCACTGCATGCCCGAGAACAGCTGGTGTACGACGGCCGCTTGGCGCTTCTTGATCGTTTCCGGCTTGTCCAGCAGCACTGGCTCAATCTCTGGAATGGGTGCTTTATCCTTGTCTTTGGATTTGCTAGCGTCCTCTTTCCCGTCCTTGCCGCCAGCGGACGTACCGGCACCCGCCTCACCCCCCGCAGCCTGTGGCGGTGTCGGCGAGGATGATGTGCCCGCCCCGAGCTTCGTGATAATGCCGGCGGCAACTATCTTTTTGTACAATTCTTCCACATTGATGTTCGCCAGCAGTCCTCCGACGGCGGCGGACGCGTTTGGCTGGTGCGCAGAGCCCGGCGCAGAGCCGGCCGCTGCTGAAGCTCCCACTCCTGCAGCGGCGGCTGCCTTCTCGTCCGCTTCTATCCTATAGCCGGGACCATTTTTGCCCGCTGCCGCCCCCGTTTGCATGGCCATCGAGGGCATCAGATTGGTGAGGTAATCGAGCCCGGTGGAGGTTGCGTTCGCGCCCGCCAGTCCCGGATGCCGAGGGCCGATTGCGCCCGGCGGCAGCGTATTGATTCCTCCGAAACCCAAACCGGCCGCTCCGGGCAGTGCGGGCGGTGCAGTGGTGGGAGGAGCAAAAGGTGGATTAAGTGGCACCGGTGGCTCGAGCGCGCTAGGATCTTTCGGTGGAGTGCGCAGGTCCCGGTACAGGGGCGTGCGTATCATGTCACGGATGTAGACCCGCCCCGGCACCACCAGGTTCGGCAGCGCGGTGAACCGGATGTAGTAATCGCGGTCACGCGATCGCACCACCATCGGCAGCCCACCGTAGTCGACCGGGAAGGGCTGCTCGTCGATCAGCACCGTCAGCAGAAAGTCCGCAAACTGTAGCCGATGCATCACGCCGTACACCTCGAACACTTGCGGTTTGCAGTCGAGAAACACCGGTATCATGTACTTCGCGTCGACGATCATGTTAATTTTGCCGGCGACAAGATCCTTGCGACTGTCGCCGATCTTCACCTGCGGCGCCGGGCCCGCGATTTTGAACACTCTCGGCTTGCCGTCCAGCATGATCGTCGTGGGCTGGTCGCCGAAGTAGCACTCATGCCAGGAGTCATCGATGTAAAGCTCCCTCGTCGGCGCCCCCAAACGCATCTGATAGACTTTATTCTCAATGCTGACCGATTTGTAGGGCTCGTTAAAACCCAGCTCGAACGTTTCCCTATCATCGACCACCACCATGCGCGCACCCTTCTGGAAACCGATCTCCTTCGGCTCGTCCCAGTTCATGAAGATGACGGCTATTTCCTCGTAGAACCGAATCTCCCGCTGGATGCCATCGATATTGATCGTACGCACGCTGTCGTTCAGCTTGGGCAGGGCCGGATTCAGCATGTTGGGAGCCAAGCCTCCGAGCACGCCCAGCGGCAGTGGACCAGGTGGGGCCGGGAATCGGGACATACCGTCCGCCATTACTGGGAACGGTGCCTGCTCCCACGGGCTTGGTACCGCCAGTCCGGGACGAATTCCACCGCCTAACGGAGGTGCCACCACCATCGGTCCACCAACGATCGGACCAACGGGACGGTTGGCCCAAGCAGGGCCTGGACCAGGCTCTACCCGATTCCATTTCGATTCACGTATTCTTCGTGGATCTGTTGAAGGAAAAGAAGAGTTTACAGGTAAGAACAGTTATTTGGGAAGAGGGTAACACCATGTCCTTACCTCGCTGGGCACGGATATCAGGTGGCGGAACGGACGTGGGCGGAATACCGATAACGGCGAACGGCGCTCCTTCGAAGGGCTTGACTAGTGGAGGCTTTCCGTCAATCGGATGTATTTTACCTCGGAAATCATTTACGATGCCGGAGCTGCTATCCTTCGGATCGTTTAGCCGCATCGACGACAGGCCGGGCGTCGCCGGGGTCACGGACGTTACGATCACATCGTCTTCGCCGCTCATCGACCCATTATCGTCGATCCGAATCACCGACTGATCCTGCCGCTTCACGTGCTCGATGCGCTGCGCCTGACGAATCTTTTGCGTCTCGTTCAGCTGAATCACCTGCTTCATCAGGATGTTATACTGCTCGGGTGTAATTTCGCCCTTTTCCATCTGATCCTGAGCCTGCGCGATGATGGTTTTAATGTTGGCGTTCATACTGTCCATCGAATTGTCGTCCTCATCTGCCGCGTCGTGATGATGAAGGCTCTGCTGCGGAAACCGATGATCGATGTCCCCTGGTTTGGTAAGGGAGACGATGGATCGTCGTCGCTCGATAGGATCATCTGTAGGAGAGTTATCATTTATTGCCAACTATTATGCACCAAAGTCTACAACACCACTCTACAAGACGGTGATACATACCTGGTAATTTATTGTACAACAGAGGTCTGCCAAGCTTGTCCTTTTCAAGTCCTTTTGCACCGTGATTGCTGTTGGTTTTCTCCGAAAGTGGAGATCTAGGCATATTGACAGCGTTTTCCATCTATATTGCGAAGGGAATGTTGTAAACCAATCATTTAAACGGTCCATTTGTCGCTCAAACTCCACCCAACTGGTGTCCTTACCTTTGGAAAATCTACATCTCGTGCGTCATCACCCATCAATAGAGTGCCTCCGATCGGCAACTGTCGAAGATCGACATCTTCATTGCCGAACAATCTAAATGGATGAGAAAATGATGAAAAATGTATCGGAACATAATGTTTAATAATGTACACTGCTTAGCTATACTTACGCATCTATCATTTCTGCCTTGCTCTTCTTAGCGTTCGGTTCGTCCGAGTTGATGGGACTGCTTCGCTTCTTTCCGCTTGAGAATTCATCTCCATCGTCCAGTTCTTCAGATCGCTTGGACGGAGATTCCATCTTCGACGATCTCGAACCGGACGCGTCGCCCTTGGTTCCGGCGAGAGAACTCTCGAGCTCCGGCACTAGTTTTGGCGTTAGCAACTGCAGAGGAATTGCTCGTAAATCGATATCTTTAGCAATCATGGCCGAAAGAGCTTCTTCGTCGTCTGTTGCACTATTATCTGTAATTAATTGCATAATTAAGTATAGACTCGCCTCGCGCAGTGCTACTGACAAATGGGACAGACCACCCCGAATTCTTTTTTTGTTTACAGCGTTAGCTCTCCTTTTCTTTCTGCAATAAAATGTTTTCGGGTTTTATTGAAACGTTCAATGAGACTTAACACTGCAAATTCCACTGACGTCCACTACTGTCCACGAAAATCCACGAAAACAGAGCAACTACCTACTGATTAATGAAACCGGCACAATTACGGAAACAGAGCAAACTTGCAAGAAAAGCAGATCAATCACGAAAATTACAGTAAAGGTGCAACGATGAGAACACAACTTGAATCTCTAAAACGACATCGACAAATACCGGAGCGGAAAGAATCCTGTATCCCTTATGCTGAAGGGATTCGGTGCCATCATCGTTTTTATTTCGCAACCAACTGTTCATTTCCGTTTGATATTGTCTATTTCTGGAGTTGCTGTTTTTTTTTATCTTTTTTTTAATAGGTACCGCTATCGCCAGAAAGAATCCATCAGTCACGAGTTTCTCCAGCGACAGTGCTACCTGCCAGCGAGCTCGTCACACAACTCTGCGAGCACTTCTTACACTATGCGGATTACTGTGTACCCCTCTGCGCGAATGTTTGCTGCTCTACTGCGCAAGTAAAACGGTTTTTGCACTGCCTTGCGACACACTTGTGTCGTTCCACAATCTACCTTCATCCCTCCCCCGACCTTTCGCGCATTGCACTCCCGAACAGAGCAACTACCGTTTGCAACGAGCTGTATAGTTTATCGAACATCAACACACTCATACCGGTTGGGGTACTAAATAATAGGAAAATATGAATGTCGCTCTTACTTTGTACTTCCGACGATTTTTGCCCCACCATCGTCACAACCATTTCGTCTGCCTCCTTCGCCACCGAAAGACCGTCGGCCACCGGCTCATCGATCTTGATCCGTTTCTGAGGAACGCCGTAGCGCAAGTCAACGTCCCGGTCCTCGAAGGCTGCTGCCTCGCCGGCAGGATGCTGATGCTTTTTGCTTTCGACGTTGTTGTTTCGCGCAAGTTGAGCCGATGGTTGTTTGCCACTGAGGGCATGCATTTCCGAAGAGCTTTTGCTTTCCGGTCGCGACTTCCCGCCTGCTTTTGGGCTGTTGTCGTTTTGCGAATGACCAGAGGATGAAGATTTCTCCGAAGATGAAGATTTCTTCTTTCCAGGCGAGTGAGGTGATTTGCGACCATGGGGCGACCCACCGTCACTGTTACTTTGGGTGCGTTGTTTCCGCTTGTCGGACCCGCTGTTGCTGCCGGACCGTGCGGAAGAGCCCGTCTTGCTACCGCCTTTGGTCGACGATCTACTACTGCTTGTAGACGATGAGGATGAAGAGTGTTCCTTGCGGTCCTTTCGCACCTTTGCATCGTTATCGTGCCGCGATCTGTGCGAAGAAGCAGAACTAATGCTGGCTGTGGAAGATGGCGTATGTTTCTTGCCACGTGCACTGCTGCTGCTACCTCCTTCACCTTGCGTAGACGATTCCGATCTGGTGCTTTCCACACCACTAGCCTCGGGTCGGCGATTTTTTGCACCGAAATTGTCCCGTGCAAGAGCGGAAGATTGTTTCGCCGAAGTCGCACCGTGATGTGAAGCTTCCATCAAGCCAGAAGTCATAGCGGGCGGAGGTATCGCCATTGCACCTAGCGCCGCGTTGTGATTATTCATGCCGGCTGTCACGGTTGACGGAGGTCCTCCCAGCTGAGCGGCGGCCTGTTGCTTCGCCAACCGAGGATCGCGTGTCTTGACCATGTTTACCATGCCCATGGTAACGGGAGCAATACGGCTCTTCGGCATCACGCCCGGGGGTGGAATGGTAGGAAGAACTGGTAGATGACCTCCCGCTCCATCTAACGATTTGACCAGTTCCAGCGAAGGCTATACATGGGACGAACAACCATTTTAATATTGCATTTGTTCAAATACATGAAGTGCATAAAGATCTTACCTCTTTTGCTACACTCTCCGTTTGGATGCTCAACTGTTTCTCCTGTTCCATGATTCGCTTCTTGGTGGTGAGAAGCTCCAGCTCCAGCTTTCGCGCCTGCAGCTCGAGCAGCTCACGCTGCTTATCCCTCAATTGTTGCTGCATCGCGATCGTTGGCTCAGGTCCCTGGAACAAATAAAGGCGAAAGGAAATGAGTAATCCAAATCGTTTCCCGTACACTACTACGCGCATTAGAGAGTACATACATTTGCTTTGAGAAACATAGGATTGACGTGAATTGCGGTTGGTGTTTTTGATTTCAATTGTGCAGTGATTGGCCATCCTGGATCGATCGAGTTGATCTTTACATCCAGCGTGTACAGCTTGGACTGTTGAAACACATCGTTCCACGTCTGTCGCAAGCTAAACATTTTCTCACGAATCTTTTCATTGACCTGAAAGTAATCACAATTGAACTCGTCGATTAATAATGGCGCGCAGTACACTACTATGTGGCTAAATGTGTTGTGCACTTTTTACATACCGTTTGAAACACTCCGCAGAACATATTCACTATGACCTGACTGAAGAGCGTCTGATACTGTTTGCCCACATTCTTAACAATTGAATCAACGAGGTAAAGTATTGGCAGTTTTACATCTGGTGCAACCTATATTAAAATCAATGTACGTTATAACAGAAAATGTGATGACTGCATTCTGGAGACACTCTTCACTCTTCTCTTCTCTTACAACAGACTATCGACAAAACGTGTGGCTGATGATGTAATGGATGATATTTAAAGAGCAACTTGAAACTTTAAATCGTCTCAAATAGAAAAAAAAAATAGTGGAACGTTTGTTTACAACTTATCCAACAGGATAACACAAAAAGAGCAAGTTTTCATCGAAAGAGATGAAATCTTTGTAACCAATTTTGAAAATAATACATAAAAGTTGCAGCTTCAGAATTGATTTGACAAATAATTGTATCGTTTTGCACACGATACAAGAAAATGGAAAAAGATCGTAACTGAAAAAAGTTGACTTCGCAAAAAATAATAACTACATTAAATTGCTCATTACATTCCTTAATTTAGTGCAAACCATCTAGCAGCACGCACATGACAGATAGTGTTTTAAACAGATCAATTGTATTGTTACAAGTCTTTTCGACATTATTAAATAATGTTTAAGATTTTTACTCGTAGTACTACTGTCTGCTGTTTAAGGATATTTTGGTTGAAATAAATTAAGAAAATAAGCAAACACACTTTAGACAAATATTTTACGTAAATTAACTGTAGATTCATATTACACTAAAGCAACATTTACCGACATTTATCATCATATAGTTATCGTAAAAACAAACTCAAAGTTTAAATAATAAACTATACTGCATCACAATCCTATCTGCCATGTGTGTACAGTGAGCGATTTTGCACTTTTCTATCAAAGGAATAACAACACATTCCACTAACTGCCCAACAAAGTCCAACAAGGCACAATCCAAATTAAACTTAATGAAAATAATAAAACAAAATAAAACTGATCAACTCCAGTAAATCACTTTTCGTTACTTCAGATCGCAGGGAATTAAAAGATATTTCGCTTCAGAATGATTTATTGGTCAATAGTTGTTGGTTATGTACTGCTGCTCTTTGGTACTTTAGGCACTGCAACCTGTCCTCGTGATTTTTTTCTGTCCTGCTTGTGTTTTAGGTATTAATTTCAAAGAGTGTGATCAGTTACTCTACTGGGCATAATTGTTGCAGTTTAGATAGATCGAGTTGATAGAATTATTCCTTAGCTCCAGATTGCAACAGTTCCATCTTTAATATACTTGGTTCGGGCAGTTTGAAAGCACAGTGAGGACTAAATACATCTTTTTTTGCAAAATGGATTTTTTTTTTTGTAACAGACTAAGGTTATCTTTTGGTTTATTTCGATTACGGAGCCCATTGAATACGGTAGTATTTTATCGGACATTATTTGACCATCAGTCTTTCTTGGTACGCTTGTTGTTGCATTGGATGTGTACGTATTTATGAATTATGTTAAAAATTGCTTTCAGCTATGCTCAAAATTAAAATTACTTGGTGGTACCCCAGCGAGACTGGTTCGTATAATTCCATTACTTTTGCGTACTAAATGAATTACTCAACTGCCAAAGCGAGGACTCTGTTGGCGTTTATAACTGATTTCCATACTGGTAAATTGCAACATTCGATACGAAAGTACTACGATTTTCTAATTTACAGGATGTGTGGAATAAAGTCAAAAATGGCGCTCTAGACATCAGATCAAAACGTAAGTGAAACATGTAATGTGAATGGGGTGCCATATTGTGGACAAGGATTCTATGTTGCTACGCAACGCGCTTATGATAATGTGGGGCCGCAAAGTGCGCGGGGAAGAAACATCTTTGCCCTAACTGTTTACAATATATACATTTCGAACGCGTAAATCTTGTGTAAACACTTCTCTTAATGGGGTGGAATTCACAGAGACGGACAGTAATATCACAGCAATTGGATGCAGAGATGAACATATGAACAATGAACATAGCATGAGGAAAGGCAGCATCTTTGTCCTTGTTTGAGATTAAAATTCTATCAACACAAGAAATATCACAGATCATTTCACAGGCATTATAGTTCCCTCACATTACGACATATTTCACAAACGTTCTATCTGAAACTGTTGGCCACTTGCATCTTGCAACTTTTTTATGATTTTAATTTTACACTGGTTACAGGTACTTTTGCTAGATTCACTACCGAAAACGATCCATCGAAATGGTTCCCCCATGAACCGTTGGCCTCTTAATGGATATTTAGCTGTAGGTAGTAGAATGTATAAGTATCGACATAAATTGTTTAACCTTTGCCAGGTGCTTTTCCACCGCGTGCACGATGATTTGGGCATACTCGAGGTTTTCCTCGGCCAGTATCGTCAGCATGTTTATCAGCGGTTTGCTGTTGACATTCAGGTCGGCCAGACTGGACAGGTATTCTTTCTCGATCTGCTTCGCCCGGCCCTCGGCATTCGCCGCCGCCTGGTCCATCACTGCGCAGGAGGTGCCCTTGGGCTGCACCGGGTCACGACAGATGGGACAGATGCGCGGTTGAATTCGGGCGGTATTGAGCCGCCTTCGGAAAGCGGGCTGGGCGTTCTACCCTTTCCCGCCTACTCTCTACCGCCACCGTACAGCCAGCCGCTCTCTCCTGACGCTGCACACCAAGCGCTGGACGAACGTCCGTTGCTTCCTGCCGTACTTGCGACCACTGCGAATGGAAAAAGAAGGCATATTGTAACATTTGCAACAGACATTACGGCAACATTGTTATGGAGAGGGGGTCGCGGAACAAAACTCAATATTACAACACTCTGAAAACGCACCGTGTGCTTTAACCGTACGGAAAGCACTTGAAAACGAGCACTAGTTTCGCAAAGCACTGAAATCGTTGGCTAACTGCTGTTTGTCACTATATTCACGGATACATTGACCATGCCTCCGCCTAATCGAGTGATCTTGAACGCACAGTTGAACAGGAAACTAATACCTAACCAGCTCTATGGTCAGCACCCTATATAACAAAACGCTTACAAAAGGCTGATTAGCTAAAGTTCGGCTTCACATCGACCACTACACGCCGGAATAATGCAGAACAATTAACACACACATTTATGAACACTGGAAACTATATTGAACACAATGAGCCGTAGTTGGACGTACAGAAAACATCGAATCATCCATCTTATTCGATGAATCCGCCTGAGCCGTGCGTACTTTTACCAAACACATCGCATTTCATCGCGCGGCTACGTTTTCCTTGCTTCGTGCTCTTTTTCTACGTTTTCTTCTCGCGTTGAGTCACACTGTTGCATTTTTTCACAGCCCATTTACGCCCCTAATAACACCGTTCCGCACAATAGAACACACTCCCCGTGACTCACCTGTGATCCAGAGCAGAATTTGCACAGTTTCAGCTGGAATCAAATCAATTTAACACTTGAAATTGTACAATTTCTTCGGACTGACGAAGCGCGTGCCTGCTGCGCTGTGAAAATTTGCCAACTTTTAATCGATCGCGGATGAGCACCCACTTTCATCGATTTCTTTGACAGTTGCGGTGTCACGAAAAGATGAAATGGCAGTTCTGTTGGAATTGACAGTTGGTTCCCGAATGGGGCACATTATAATGTTCCGAATGGTGGAAATGGATAATGCTATAAATGAACTTTGAAATTGCAATATTTTTCACATAAAGTGCTTCTTTATTTCTATTTCGTTTTTAAATTATTTTGTACAGGACGAATCCATTCTTTTGCGTCTGTTGTCAAGATGTACCTCATGGTACAGCCTGAAAATTTATACATTACATCGTACAATAACAATCCAGGCGGTAAAATAAAATTGCCTTCAACAAACCACACAAAATACATCCACCATGAATGAGGAGAGCTGCAAAATGTACGCATTCAAGGGTAATAGTGTTGTCTACAAATCGAACCTAATCTTCTTTTGCATTGCAGCTGTTTTAATAAAAATGCAAAGTACAACTGCCCGCGGTGTAACATACTGTACTGCTCCGTGAAGTGCTACAAATCGCAACAGCATCTGGAATGCTCCGAGGGCTTCTACCGAGAGAATGTCGTGGAAGAGCTCGCTTTGCAGAAAGCGGAAGCCGACGCATCAAAGTCCACCAAATCCATGCTGGAAATACTGCAACGAATAGAGCAAACGGACGCCCAGCTCGACGAAGAATCCGATTCCGAAGGTGCCGCATCCGACCCGGAAGTTGATGGCGAAGAACTCGACTCAGATGACGAGGCACAGGCGGACGAACTGGCCAACCGGTTGAACGGAATCGACTTGGACAACGCAGCCGAAGTGTGGGACCGTCTAACCAGCGCCGAAAAGGAAGAGTTTCAGCGGTTTATCGAGAACGGCGATATAGCTAAAATGCTGCCCGAGCCGACCATTTGGTGGGCGCAAGAGTACAAAGTGGATCTAGTCCAGCCAGCCGAGGTACGATCGCAGCAGGAAGCGAAGCTACTGGAAGCGTGTCCGAAAGTAGTGAAAAACATCCAAAAGCTGAGCGATATTTTGCCCAATGCTCCTTCTCCCGCCGTACGCCACAACATTGCCAATGTGCTGGCCGCTTACACGTTCGTGTATCGATACTTCCTAGGAGATGTACACGAAAACGCGCTGGAGACAGTGGATTGTTTGCTTAGCGTATGTTTAAATCTAAAAAGCAGTACCGTGTTCGATACGGAACAAATGGCTGTCACTTCCGTCATAGGAGAGTGCTGCAATCAGCAGCTCCCGACGGACAAAGAAACGGCGGCCGTACTGAGGTCGGACGTGCAAACACTGTTCGCTGGCCCGAAGGGATGCGGCAAGCAGTACCGAAGGTTGTTCCTTCTCTCGGCCTTGTCGGACATCCGCCAACTGCTGACCCATGCAAAGCGCGAGCTGAAGGAAGTCGATTCCATAGCTAAGGAAAAAGCCACCACTGGCTCCAGCAGTGCGATGAACGTTGACGTGCCAGACCTTAAGCACGTGGATGGTCAGCTGCTCAAAAACTGTATTAAAAAGATCGATTTTTATCTGGCGTACGCACGCTCGCAATATTTATAAGACGTTTCGTGCAATTTCGCGCATAAAATACAAAACATCCGTTATCAAAATATAATACTTGCTCTGTTTTTATTTTATTTTCATCTCTTTTTATGAAATCATCTATACAAATCTTTACCTACACATATATACAACGCTCCCATTGTACAACACTTTCCCTATTATTGTGCGGCGCTTACTTTAGAGAGAATGAAACAATTAAACATGTATAAAAATAAAACTGGACCGAGCATCCCGAACGGTGTTGCTCAACTGTTGCATCCATGGACAGCTGCATTCCAGAGTTTGGGCGCTATTTCCCTTCCCAGGCCATCAACGCTGTGCACACTACACTTCCGCTATCACGTTACCTTTAACAATCGGGCCTGGGAATGGAGCGTTTGTCGTCATAGCAACGTCATAGCGTGCGAAATAAATTAAAAACAAATAGTTTACGATAAAAACAAAAATGTGAAAAGTCACCCCCAGCCACCCCCCAGTCCCCCAGCTTTTCGGGGTCAAAAAGTAACGTTTGATGTAGTGACGATGTTGTAGACCCTAGAGCCATGGACAATCGTCGCTCTGCCTGTGTGTGTGTGTGTTTATGTGATGCATTTTGCGTTAAAATAAATATGCTTATGAGTTTGAGCACAATCGCTAAAAGGTTGGTAGGTTGTTAAATACTTTAAAAAATACGTTTAAACATAAAATAGCAAAAGCTCGATATCGCTTAACGGACAACGCGCGTGCAGCTTTGCACACGATACGAGCGTGTAACGATGAATCGAAAGAAGCAACAAACAAACAAATGCCACTACTAGGTGTATAAGAGCTCGTCGGGAAGCTTTTAAAACTATGGGCGACGCACGAGACACTGTGGACCGTGTGCGGTTATAGTTGAGTATTTCCGAGACCACACCACAGATCTGCTTTGTACAGCATCGAAAGGCAAACGATGACGATGATGATGGATGACGGTTGGCAGAGTTTCCTCCTCCCTTGGCTCCAGGCCAGGCACCATTATAATGCACTCGATGTAGGTGCGGACGGGGGCGAACCCGTGCCCGTGGTGGCGGTGGTGGTGGTGGTGGTGGTAGCACCGTGATGATGGTTCAGGTTCTCCGGCGAGTTGGACACCAGCACCGTTCTTGTGCTACCGTCCGTATCGGTCTGCTGCTGTGCCACCAGATGAGGTAAGGAGATCTGCACCGGGAGCGTTTGATTATCGGCAGTTGGTACCTGCAATGAAATGAAGACACGTGATAAGATTGGGCGTACTCGTCCCCTCCTCCCTGTGCATCCCCCCCCCCCGTGCTTACGTGTATCGTCACACCCTGTGGAAGACTTATTGCACTGTGTAGTAGATTCTGGGCCGTGGAGTTCGATTCCCCGAGACCCTCTCCGGTCGCGCTGTGCATGTTGTTCCCGCTGGACGTCGTTATTGTCAATCCGGGCGGGATGCCCGTGGATAGCGTCGCTATCGATGTGCTCGGTGGGCCATTGGCCATGGCCGGTGTCGTGGTCGTCGTTGTCGTTGTGGTAGCACCGTTGGTGGTGTTTCTGTTGTTACTGTTGCTATTGTTGTTATTGTTATTGCGATTGGTGTCCCTTATCTCCTTCAGCCGCTTGCTCAGGTGCGACTTTATATGCTTCCGCAGGTGATCCTTCCGGTAGAAACCTTTCCCACAGTCGTCGCAAATCTGTGTTTGGGTGTGAAAAAGGGGGGGAAACGCGCCCATTAGTATGGAAGGAAAACCCCAACCCCACCTACCATCGCAGCTTACCTCCGTCTTGACGCCACTGTGTATGACAAAGTGCAGATTGAGATGCTCCTTCCGCTTGAAGCCCTTCTCGCACACGTTGCATATGAACGGGCGCTCGGGATTGTGGCCCAGCTTGTGCCGCTCCAGGTGCTCCTTGCGTTTCAGCCCAGCGCCGCAGATATCACATATGAACCGCCGCTCGATCTTGTGCACCACCAGATGCTGCTCGAGACATTCCTTCTCCGGGTAGGCCATGTGGCACTCCGGGCAGCAGAACAGTACCGTCCCATCGATTGCGGTCGCGATGTGCACCTGGCCCGGTTTCTGGCGCTTCGGTTTCGGTGGTTTCGTTTTGTACTTGCGTTTCTTTCGCGCCTTCCCGCTGGGAGTGGTCCCATTGCCCGTACCGTCCCCATTCTCGCCCGGCTCGCCCTCAGCCTCCCGCCCATTGGCGGTGCGAGCGTTCGGTGAACCGTTTTCCAGCTGCCCCGAGCTGTCCGCCGGTCCGAACTGAGTGTTTTCGTTCGAATGCTCGTCCGGCACTTCCTGTTTGATGATCCCCGGACCTATCGTCACGCCGGGCGGTAGCACCAGCTGCTGCAGCACGTGGTTGCCGTTCATGAGCGTTGTCATGGCCGGGTTGGTGCCGTTGTTGCCGCCGTTAAACTTTAAGTATGGTTGAAGGTTGAGATTTTGTGTTGGCCTAGACGGCTGCTGTTGTTGCTGTTGCTGCTGTTGTTGCTGCTGCTGCTGCTGCTGCTGCTGATGTTGTTGCAATTGATGGAGTTGTTGCTGCTGCTGTTGCTGCTGCTGCACCATCTCCAAAATGTTGCTGGCCGAATGCATCGATGTAGGAACAAGCGTTGGCTGGTTCCAGATGGTTGGAGATTCCTGCTTGATCTGTCGCAAGGGTGGCGGGTTCTCGCTGTCTATCTTTATGCCACCCGGGGACGATGCATTGTTCGAGGATAGATTCGACTGCTGTTGCTGCTGTTGGTGCTGTTGCAGGATCGTCGTGGTGCCCGGGTTTTGTGAAGCGAGCAGCTGCAAGTCCTGCGGCTGCAGTGCGGCCACTATTGTCATGCCCTCCGGTAGGCCTTGGTTGTGAAGGACCTCCTCGTCCTGGGGGCTGTAGGCCACCGTTAGCACCGTGGTGCCCTGCTGAAAGCCCTGGATGGGAATTTGCATTTGACCCATTTGAAATTTGGGTGTCTGCAGCGCCCCAGACGGTGTCGATCCGGCTTGGCCCTGGCCTCCCGCAGCCGAGCCACTGACCTGCGACGGTACTGGGTTGGGGTTCAGCACCTGAATCTGGACGGTTTGCTGTGCATCGCCCGGCTTTGCGCCCGGCATCGTGATGGGGAGTGTGATGTACGCCGGGGACGCCATCCCCGGGTGCGGCATACCGGCAGTCGTCACGATCTGGCCATGCTGCGACTGTTGCTGATGAAACATGGCGGACGCCGCGCTGACAGCCGTTCCTTCCACTGGTCGGAGAAACTGCATCGCTCCCTCGCTTCCGGACACCAGGCCAAGAACCTGAAATGGAAATTCAATGCACAATACACATTAGAAAATGAGAGCTCAGACACATCAGACAGCGCTCCAATGGTTAGTAGGTGGTATAACATTCTCACATATTTCTACATTCCAGCAATGAGGACAGCAGGAACGTGTTCGCGTTCGACCAGCTTCAAATGTCATTTCTCATCGCCTGCCTTCCTCGTTCGCTTCGCATAAGGTCAAAGTGCAGCAATACCTTCTTCGAAGCGGATATACACACACACAGACATCCGAGCGAGAAGCCAAAGTGACATTCACTTTCAACCTATCTCTCTCCCCAAAAACAGGCACCATTTGGCATAGGCCGTGTACTTCTCCATCGCATCGGTTTCATCGCTCTCAAGCTTTCTACACCAAAGGGCCTACCTACAGCACCACGAAGAGCGCAAAAGGCACCTAAATCCTTAAGATTTCCATCACGATGGAAATAAATTCGTCCGATAGTGCCCCCGAGTACCATTTCGCTGCTACACGACGTTTGCTTTCCTCATTGTTTTCGACGGTGGCCAACGTACTGCGGTGAGCAAACGTTCCCATCATGGCATGACGACGACGACGACGACCACGACGGCATGGTAAGCTCACGACCGCTGGCTGCGGTTGAGATGATAGGAGCAACCAACATACACAAAAAAGGCCGAGTAAAAGTGAAAGTTTTCTCTCTCTCGCTGAACGTGGAATGAACTTTACACGGGCGCGTTACCATCAGGCCATGGGGGGTATCCCAGGGGGTATGGGGCAGGCGCAGGCTTGAGGCGCAAGCAGCCAAGAGTCAAAAGACAGACCGGAACGAACGGAAACCTGAAAGGAAATGGGCAAGCGTAATGTAACAACGGTGCGCGCATGGCAGCACAGCAGAAGGAGGGTTTATTGCTTGGCCTGCCAATGCAGTTCAATCTAACTAACCAGTTTATGGGATGTTTAGCCTACGGGGGTATAACATTTATCTGGTTGAGTTGCTGGATCGGGCACAACTATCGTTGCTTTTATTGTACGCGGACGTTTGATTGCTTCACTACACGTGGACAGTTTAGTAAATTATTGTTTCAAGCACTGAGACATTTTGGTGTATTCTAGGAAATAGGAAAACTTTGAACCTTTTCTGAGGATATTTTGATGATCGTGCGATGATTTCTACTATACGGAAATAAGGAAATCGCAACGATGAAATCCGATTGAATTAAAAAAATGAAAGTTATTTCATGCCTTTCTGGCACATGCTCGTTTTTCTTTTGCATTCGAAAAAAGACTTGTTTCGATTTATCATTTCAAATGAGATGTGTGTTTAAGCAACGTTCTACATAAGTATGTTTGATCAAAGATTTAGCAACACAAACTGTTTGCAACTGACTCCCATGCCAGACCTTCACACAATTCTCTGGGCCCCCCCTTTTTTTGCTTTTCTATTGCATCTCCAAAGCCTTGAACGGTTGCATTCAAATGCATCAAAACTCATATCCCGCGCAAGTACATGCACATTAGCAGTATGTACATGCGCAGCACGCCACGCGGGGGTTTCTCGCTTGCAATTTATGTCTGGCGTTGAAATCACTCTATCCACCGCGGGCTGCTGAGAAACTGCAGCACGAAACGCAGCGCAGCAGCAAAAAAGCAGCATCTTTTCTGCGTTAGTCAAAAGTTTGTGCATAATGCTTCTCTCTGTTGCCCCCTTGCTCTCTCTCTCTCTGTCTCTTCGGTGTGAATGTATGCGCTTTGTTCTGTGTGACCACACAGCCCTTTTAGTGAATGACGCTAACGTTCTGCCAGTTTCTCAGACCTTTTGCATCATCATCAACATGTCAAAGTTCAGGTCAGGGTAACACACAAACACACACACCAAGCAGGCGCTGAAATCCATTCCGACACATTTGCCGGAATCGTACTGTGTTAGTGCCTATTGGGGGGGGAGGATGTTAGGATGTGTTGTTAGGAAGTGTTGCAGTCTTGGCTTCCTACCTGCCCGTTGGATGCTGCCGTGCTAAGGTTCTGGGGGAACTTTCCGGTCGCAAACTGATTCGACCCATTGGCGAATGGATTGGAGAACTGTGTAAAGTTCATCTTCGAGCACTGAAAATGGAAAAGCGCTGGATAAGTGAAATGGTTCAGAACGGCTTGCGAACGCTACGCCCCACACATCGTTAGTGGTCAGTTGGGGGGGGGGGGGACAGGGGGACTCTTCCCGTGCCGTTTCCACCCACAATCTTTACCTCTATGTAATTCTCATTGTCATCCATTTTATCGTCCCCTGTCTTCCGCTCCGTGATCATGCTAGATTCGTTCATGACTCTGTGTGTGTGTCTGTTTTTTCGGGTGCTTTTGGGCAAGCTTTTAACTCAATTTATATTCCTGTCCACGGCACGACACGAAGAGGAGCTGGCTTTACTTTCCAGTCGTGCACGTAAGGCAAGGAGTACCGTTTAACCGTTTAATGTTTCGTTTCTTTTCAACTTTTGTTTGGTGAACACTACACTTCCTCTCTAGAGTACGCGTCGTTTCCCCCGCATCACTACTGGGGTAGAGCAGCGGCTGCTAGAGCGGGTTGACTAAATAAATAAATGAATGGAATTTCACATGCGTACATACACAGCAGATCGCGCACATCGCACGGTCGACATCGATCGCTAACGGGAAACGGCGATCAGTTCTCACACGATTTCACATTACTGTGCGCCCGGTGACGCTGGTAAAACCATCATTGCGCGTGTGTGTTTTACTTTCAGGACACACATTTATTTCTTTCCCCGCTGCTCTTGCACCCTCCTCTTCCAAGGGAGGGCAAGAGAGAGAGAGAGCGAGAGAGAGAAGGCAAAGGGTTTATGCAAATGAGAATAGTTTCATGCCAACAACAGCGAAGACCGACCGCAGCACAGGTGAGTTGTAAAGGATGTGTTTGTGTGTGTTTGTGTGTCTGTTGCTACCGTAGGCAATAATACGATATATCCAGCCGAACGCTGTTGTAAATCACACACATCGAGCACCGTCGTTGAATAACTTAATCTGTTGCATTGTACACAATCACACATACACAAACTCTGTCGGGTGATTCACAGATTGATTTAACGAAAAAAAAGCATATTCGACCGATCACATCTCAAAGCACCAGCCGCACAGCATGATCTTACGGCGCTGCTGTTGTACTATCACTTTCAATCAGCCACTAACGGAACCAAATTCACCGAGATAGTTTTCACACATTAGTGATGTCATCTGGAGAGACGACGGGACGGGGCCCGCGGTGTAGCAGTGTAGTGTGTGCCTTTCACTGGCCACAACAACGCCACCGGACCAGGATGCAGGGGCTAAGCGATCGCGCGCTTGGGAAGTGTGAAATCAAATCTCAATTGGATTTCGTAACCCTTTCTCTTCAATGTCGTATTTCCGCTTTCGCGCCAGTAGTGCGAACCACCACAGCTCTGTCTTGTTTTTTGTTATCGATTTCTTCCGTTTCGGTACTTTAGGTCGGCTCGTTCGGTTGCTGCTGCGTTAGAGCGTTCGAAACGATTTCAGATTTGTCGCACCCGTCGGGGTTACATAAACACGGCAAATGCCTTTTTTGCACTCTTTGCACCACTGGATGGAAGTTTAATCGAACTTTCTCATCGCTTCAGCCACAACACACAATGCCACGAAGCTCACCACGGGCACACACACACACATACAAACATAATATTCTTTGGGTAATGCCAACGGTATCTCAAACCGCTTTGGATACACAAAAACATCACAGCAAAGAACGAAATCAATCACTCTGCAAGCACACGTGATTTTTAGAAAATATTTAGCCAATCTTTGCAACCGTTTTTGCAGCGCAACCCCGCAGCAACTACGCGAAAACACACAGCAATGCGCATAAACTACGCGAACCAGCAATGGTAGAAATTCGACAAAACCTCAGCCACGGACTCACTCATTCCACCGCGAGCAACGACGAGCAGGTCAGAGAGGACGACGAGTGCTTTCACATCGATAGTGAAACTACTTTCAGTCGCCAGGCGCAATGATCGCGCGCATGTTCCGTTTTCGTGCGGGGAGCCAAGCGATCCATCCACCTGGGCACACTCATACATACATCGAGACACAACCGCGCCACAACTGCACCACTGCACACAACCCTCCCCCCGAACTACTGGCCCAACCGAACACCCCAAGTGGCACACAACGAACTGCGACGGAACGGTGGTACGGCCACGGCAGCACACGGTACGAGAGCGCGTAAAATGTTGCGAATCTGAAACGCTACACACAACCGACCCGGATCGCGGATCCGACCACTATGACGTCGTTGCCCGTGAGGCCGTTTTCCAGAGCGAACTTCCAGCGTATGCGGATGTAGCTGTGGATGATCATCACGCTCGGCATCGTCGTCGTCGCCGTCGTCGTCGTTGCTGATCGGCACGAAGGCAAACGGAAAGGCAGTCCGCAGAGATGAAGAGAGCATAGAGAGTAGGCGCCGAGAGTATCGTAGCAACCGAAGTGGCTAAAAGCTCTCAATGCCATGCTTTCCCTTTACTGTACAGTGGGGGGTTTTAGATTGCAAGATGGAGCTTCCAGTGTGCTCTGGAGCCAACTTGCTACGAAGAGGAGCATAGGAACTTTGGCGGACCTGACTGTCACAGCTAAAAGATCGATCGCCATGTCAGTGAAGTCGTCTTTAGGAAGTTGTCATATCATTGCAATAGTTCGTACGCCATTATGCTTTGGTATTTCGAAGCATCATTTCCAGGGCCATTGACAAATTCAAGCAAATTAGCCCATAGTTTGTGAGTCTCGGCAAGTCAATGCACATCTCCGACGATGCTCCTCTACCGTTTGTATTGGTGATCATCGATCGTGCAGCGATCCTCGCTATGTTACAAACAAAATCTCCCATTGTTTACTGAAGGGATCTACACGCACACGCGCGCACGAAACGGCGATGTAGTAGTTTGGTAGTAGTCGTTTCACTCTCTGATCATACTACCACCGTGGTGCGAAGCTAAGCGATGCGTCGAGGCTTGTAGCAGCAAGGTATTACGCACAAACGAATCTAATGTTTACATAAACCATCACCACACCGTAGCACCGGATGAGCTACGGAGCACACGCTTCGTACGTGTGTGTGTGTGTGTGCGTTTTGACTTGGTTCGACTGACTTTGGCAAATCATTATGAATCAGCGAGCGAGCAGGTATCGAAATCAGAAGAAACCATTCGTTTTGCCCTGCTGTTTTACTGAAAATGTTATGTTGACTCAGGGGCATTTTTGAACTATGTTACGGCAACAGGGTAACTTTTCGGTAGCAGACTTTTCTGTATATTTTTAGGATTTAGCATTAGCATTAACATTACATTTTCTTTCACCTTAAAGTAAAGATATTGAACATGAAAACAAATGCCTTGGTTTAATGAAGGAAGAAGGCTCCGTGCCAGGTTCGTCGTTTATGCTGTCGTTGAAGTCTTTTGTACCGAAAGCCTTCAACGAATGTGAAGCCTAAGGATGCAACGTTCGCTTGCAGAAAACGATGCCTTACCGACATATTCTCTTTTCTTTATCATGGACTTTAAATTGTGCAAAGTTCTACAAACATTCATTCGTCGGGGTTCGATCTCATGCATAGAGTCGATCATCATAATTAGATGGATGTTTGAAATTAACATCGCAAACAAACTAATCACACCTAAACGAGCAAAATCTTACGAGCTGCGCCTTCCAAGCGCGGTGGGTTAGATGAAGATAATAATAGTTCACCGCTGTTGGCTGCTGTTGCCTTGTAGAATAATGCCCTTTTAATTCCCATCCACCAAATCGACCGAACCAGCGCAGCAGTATGTGTTTTTGTTTGTGTGAGTGTTCACATCTTTTCATAGTCATACCGCATTTTCACACCACTAAACCAGCCCGTTCCCCACCTCCGGCACTGTGTGCTGTGGATGCGTTTAAGCTCTCTGTGCTCGTGACTCTCTTGCGAAGTTGTACGTTGTATGTGGCCCTTTTTCCCACTGCTGCATGGACCGTGCCACGCTTCAACGTCTTGTGATTTTGCGTGGCCAGTTCTCCCACCTCCCCCCCTCCCCCACCACCCGTGTGCATGTGCGGGGAGAAAGAAAATTTAGAAAGTGGAGAGAGTTTTATATAATCCACGACCGATGCTGGCCTGGCTGTTCCAAAACCTCAAACCACCGATTTGATTGTGGTGGTAGTTGTTTAGGTGCTTGAATGTTTGCCCTCTCATTCGCTCTCACTCTCGCTCTTGCTCGCTCTCCCTCTCGCTTCCCTCTGTTTTGCTGTGTTGATATTTCTTTTTGTTTCGTTTAAATTACTTTCCTTACGTACGATGTTCGTGGTTCGTTCCCTTCTTCACTCGAAGAACCTTTATCGATCAGCTGTCTTTCTCTACCGTTAGATTTCATTGCTTCTTAACGGAAGCGGCTGCTATTTCGTTGCCGTTACATGTCCAATTTCTGTCCTGTGGTGGCAAACTTTCGATCCGCCAACAAACAGGTTGTATTATGGTGCAGTTTTCGGTGGCAGCAGTAGTAGTAGTGCGTCTAATTTAAAACAGCTTGTAATGCCACTGTAGAGCATCAGAAAGATCGTTTGAGCAAATGAGCAACCCTGCAGCAGTCGTAGCGCAATGTTTCTTTTGCTTGCTGTTGTCGATTGTTTCCAACTGTGTGGTTGGTGCGAGACTTTCGCACGCTGCTGCGACTTGCAACCGAGAATAGTAGAGTTGGTTACGCCAGCGAGCGAACTCACCAAACACAACCGCACCGTCGGCGTTGGGGTTGTCCACGACCACCATCACTAACCCAGAGAGCCGCAGCGCAAAACGTAGCGCTGGGCCAGGCCAACAGCGGCCGATGCGGTGGTCGTTAGCAGGAGATCTCCGGCCCGTTCGTACGTCCGCCGATCCGCGCTCAATCGTCTTCATCTTCTGTGTTCGCTGTCGTGAAAGATCAAAAGTTTCACTTTCGTTTTTCGCTCAACCCTCGCGCTCCAATTCCATTCACCTCGCGATGTTCGGGAGGGCACGGTGTGTGTGCGGTTGGGGTCCAAAGCCAAGCTGAGCGGAAAACAATGTTACATTTTTTCACATGCTTCTTGAGGCGGAAGTGGCACCCTTTGGTAAACTAACACGGTTATTGTTTTCTCCTTTTCGTATACAGAAGTTATTTTCAATGACTTAAATAAACAAATAATATTCAATATTCACAAAAATACATCCATATTACGACGCACAGCGCTCAGCAAATGCATGAACTGTTAAAGCCAAACCCGTACCCCACACAATCGCAAGCTACTGTTTACACACGCGTTTCATCGCAGTAGCCGGGAGCATCGGACGACAAAAATAAAACGCGAACGCACTGGCACGAAATGGCCCAGCGGCAGTAGTGGATGACGTCGCGATCGGCCGGGAAGACTGGGGGGGCTAGAATGGTGGACAGGTGGCAGTGATGCATTACTTCAGTTTAAGAAAAAATCTCCCTAATATGTATGCAGCCAGTCCGCCTCCGCCAAATAGTTTTTTCACTCAAAAGTACAAAAAACAATCACATACATGCATTCACACATTCTTGTGTGCGTAAATGTGGGCAGCATTGTGTGAAATTCTCGATGAGTTTGCTAGAATGCATCCTTCCGTCAAATGACAGTTTTTTTCTTCATCGTATAACCAAGAAGGCCGGGCGGAGGAAGGAAGTGTCTGAGCATGAGGCAGTAACGATGGAAACGTGGCATCTTTCTTGTTGTTCTACAGACTAAACTCTCCAACTACCTACCTGGTCGCACGCTCAGACATCTGCCCGGACACAGTTATGTTTATGTTTACTATATTAGGGAAAAATAGATTCACTCACCGTTCCGTGGTTGTGTGGTGCTGCAGCCGCCGCCGTCTCGTTGTACACACTGCCGAAGTTTGCTTATCTGTTGTGCTTGTTGTACCTTTTTACGATGCCTGTGTGCGACTAATGCCGGCACTGTCGCTGCTAAATTAGAGATTAATGTGGCGCTGCCCGTAACGAGATGATAATGGTCTGTTCCTCTTTCTGGAGTGATGTTTCTATTCTGCTGGTCACTGTGCGAGCAATGTTGCAACTCCAACGGTAGCTTTTTTCTGCTATCGATGGCGTAAGCTAAACAGATATTCGATATTCCTCTTTACCCAGCATAAAAACGCACCGCCACGCATTAAAGGAGGAACATGATCTCACTAGAACAAAAACATTGCCGTGTCGCAGGTGCGCCGCTGACTAAGCGCTGCAGGATTTGGGAGGAGGGCTGGTAGAGGAATTGCACTAACAGGAAGTAAAAAGTAGACACTGGTTGCATTCACTTAGGACACTTTTTGTAGGTTTGGCGCTAGCTTGGCGAGAGCATTTTTGCTGGATGCGTGCCGATACGCCAGGTAACACAGAACGATGGGTGCTCGGGGTTTGGGTAGCATTCGAACAGACGATGGCGCTAACAGGTAACAAGTGGCCACCGCTGCATGCACTGGACCTGGGAATCACCGGGAAACGTTGACAGAAGGTGCACTTAAAAACGAACGAAACCAACACATAAACTATGTTTATGCTCACGCAACACTCATTTTAGCTTCTCTCCTCCAAACGTACGATGCTTCCGTACTATTTGTTCTGACATTGGCAAGAGAAAAGCCAGAACAACAAGTATTTGTTGCGAACTGCGTGGATAAGGCAGGTTACACCGTTCGCTCGTACTTTGACAGCTGGCGTGAGCAAGTGCAGTTCTTTTGACAATTGGGTGACAATCTTGTGCGAACACTGTAGCAGTGCGTTTAGAAAGAATTGATAACAACAGATGCTTTTTGTAAGTAAATAAAGAACTAAAATACATCTTAGTACATTTTTCAAGTTCTTTCGCTCGTAAAATGCCTCTAGGGTAAGTTTTTACGTAAAAAAACATCCATTATGTCAAACGTTGCCACTAGATGGCTGCCAAATCAAATGACATTTCATGATATGACCTCCTGTTCTATGCTTTTGTAGTATGATTCTATTTTTTTTTACTTTTTTCTTCCATTGTCAGAACAAATTGCTCAGGAATATCATATGTTTAGGTGAGAGCGAAATCATACGCATTTTGCGTGTGCACAAAAAGGGTCCACTTGCAGAGGGTAGTTATTATTCTCTTGTTTGTTGCTTCAAAGATTCCCCGTGACGATAGCCGTTTCAGTGGCCACTTTTTATCGGTAAGTGCATACGAACTGTGCCAAGCTGTTGATATTACATACGTTGCAAGAAAAGAAAAAAAAGTCCCATGTCCAGGAAATGCATTTCAACACAGGTTGAGAAGCAATATTTTAGTGTTAACATCGTCACAATATTCTTGGCTATGTGGCACGGGGTGTATTAACATGGGTGTAACATCAAGCCATCAAATGTTTAGATAATCGATTGGGTACTGGCATGAGCTCTTTGTTAAGTGGGACCATCTAATCTTCGATTGCTTTATTTGTTCACCCAGTGAAGCTAGTCCTTAGATGGTCCGGGAAAATATCATAACCATATTTGCACATAATAATGTACGATCCTTCTCTACTTTCTACAGATAAAGAAGAAGCAACGAAACTAGTTACAAAGGTGGTGCAACGTAGATGAGACGGCAGCAGCAGCATCATCGTCATCATCATCATCCCTTCCGAGTTAACATAAATCAAGATGGCAGGGCCCATCGACACTAGGTAATAATCTGAATTACTAATCTAGTCCACCTTTGTGCCTTGTGCATCGTCCCCTAGCCAATTATGTTGTTTTATTTCTACGCAGTAGCATCGCATGTTGCACATAAAACGCAAAATAACCCTTTTGCATGTCCACTCTCTTTGTAGGAAACGTTCTCGCGAGGAAGAACAGAATGAATTTATGCCCCTGTCGAAACGCATCAACAATCTGCATCTTAACAACAACCAGAACAGTATTGCGGCAGGCGTCGTACTGCCGGAGCAGATCGGCGGCGCTGGTGGGCCCCACGATCATCAGCTGCTTGGGGCGGTCGGTTCGTGCGGAATGAACATGCACAACAATCACCACCATCATCATCATCACCTGCATCCGCAACACCTCATGGGAGTTATGGCCGGTGCCAACTCGAGCAGCAGCAATAGTAGTAGCAGCAATGGCAGCAGTAACGGATCGTTTCCAATTCCGGCCAACAGTGGAAGCAACAGTCCCGCGTCGACCATTTCAATTAACGGCGAAATCCTGGGCGATTACTGTCCCGTGCTGAGCGCGGAGGAAAATCCACACTACTTCACTAAAAATAAGATCCTGTACGAGCTGTACGTCGAGCGGATGAGCCGACTGCAGTGAATTCCCACCAAAAGAAGAACCATCGTAGGGGTGTTTAATTCTTAATGCGTTAACTACAGATTTTCATACCTTTTTTTATACTTTCTCGAACAAGCTTATTTCTGCTAATTATATTTAGTATTTAACATTGATCGTGCGAGATCTGCTGATGAGTTCTGTGTAAGGTTGAATTGTGGGTTTTGTGTGGCGATTGGCGGATGTAAGCAAGCTTGGGTCCGAAGACCACCAGATTAGCCTTAAAGAGCAACAGAGAGAAAGGGAGCGAATTTTGAAGCAAAAGATTCTAAATAAAATCAAAAGTCCAACAACTTTGCGATTACTTTCCAATAAAAGCATTCGAATGTCATCTGGTACACAGGTGGGTTGGTCAACAGAAGCATGGTGTTAGTAGTATATCATCGATTATACTTTATTTAGGTAGTCACGACGGACGATGTGTGAATTGTATCGATACATATGGTACTACAGTTCTCTTTACGCGATGTGTTTTTGTCTAGTATGCGTACATTGCTAGGGAGAGATAGACGCTTATTCGATACTACTAAAACTCATGGCTCGTTTTCATACTGTGCATGAAGAAATACAATAATAGCGCTGCAGAACAGAACCACAGAAGTTGAATATTGCCTCTTCTGCGAACAACGACTGGCCGCCCATAATGTGTGCTTCGAGTCCGCGTAACGATTTTGCCACCCAGCTCAACTCCTCTCGCGCTCTATCTCCTTATCTAACGGAGTATTCGGGTGGCATCTTTGTCCAACGGTTACAATCTAATGGAATATAACAATGCTAAACTCTACACACACGGTTGGTGGTTCGTGCGCGTTGAGTCTTTACGGCGAACGGATAA
The DNA here is from genome assembly GCF_016920715.1 of Anopheles arabiensis. Lineage (NCBI taxonomy): Eukaryota > Metazoa > Arthropoda > Insecta > Diptera > Culicidae > Anopheles > Anopheles arabiensis. The sequence goes on along the minus strand of NC_053517.1, from coordinate 2,136,506 downwards.
TCTGCTCGTAAGCGGCAAAGATGATCGCTCCGACCTCAACCGAGCGCGTTTTCAGACTGAGCGTTGCGTCGGAACTGCCCGGCGATAGTTTCAGCTCCAGCAACACCCAGATGTTGTTCGTCAGCTTCAGCGACTGGTACAGCATGTCCTGACCCTCGACGTTGCGCTTCGCGATGGTGAAGATGCTGTTCGCCGTCATCTTGGCCGCGACCGTATCGGCCGTACCGACGATGCCGTGCAGATTGTACTGTATCTCGTTCGCGGCCGGAATTTCCTTCCAGGTGGTCAGAAAGACGCGCTTATCCAGCTGTCCGTCCTCCACGAACAGTACGTTGCCGTGCACGAGACAGGCAAAGTAGAAAATGTCCACGTTGTTTTTGATAGCGACCTGCAGGTTGTTCAGCGGCTCCATACGCTGCACCGGTCCGGTCGTGCCAAGGGCGAGCGACGTATCGACCGATTGCGACGGTTGCAGTGGGGCCACTTGCAGCGGAGCGCTCGGCACCAGTCCGAAGCTGTTTTTGTTCAGTTGAATCGCAAACCCGGTCATTGCCTGCATCGCCTTGTTGGTGAACGTCATGTCCATGTACACCTGGCCGGCCCGGCGCGAGAAGGTGCCCTGAATTTCGAGTCCCTTACCCTTGTCCGCTGGTAGCCAGGTGATTTTGGGGATCTGTATCATGTTCGAGCTGCTCACTGGGCCGATGCCGAAAATGTCTCCGAGCAATCCTCCCGCAGCGGAGCCTCCGGCAGGTGCTGGAGCCGCTGGTGCCGCGTCATTCGAAGCCACGGGACCGCCGCCGAGCAGAATATCCAGCCCACCGCCAAGCAGATCCACGTTGCTGCTGGCTGGAGCCGGTGCGGCCGGTGCCGCCGGTGCCCCAATGTCCATCGAAAGCAGATCACCGATCAACGATTCCTGGTTGGGAATGACGGTGGCCTCCTGGACCGACGAGCTGTCTTCTCCCGCGGCCGACGCCGAACGGTTCGGTAGCGACTTGCGGACACCGGCACCGCGGCCCTCTACGAACGCGGTCGGCGGCTTGTGGTAAACGCTGGCCAGCGAGCTAATGTGGCAAATCAGCTCGTCCAGCAGCGTCGGCTCCAGCAAATCGGTCTCCTCGGAAATGAGCGGCTTGTCGGCCAGCACGACCTCCTTTGCGGCGGCCGGATCCGTCGACAGCAAGCGCCAGTAGATGAAGCCACGATCACGCAGATCCGGATTGTCCGAGTCCTGTGTGGCGAGCGAAAGGATGTGCTGGACCAGCTCCTGCGTGTCGGCCGGGCGCTTGAGGAACAGTTTCACCACCGCCGTTAGCAGCTGCAGCTGCACTTGCGCATTTTCATCCTGGAAACCCTCCAGGAAGCCGTCCAACAGCTCATCCGCGTTGTCGATTCGCTCGGCGTATTCGCCGATGATCCACACCATCGAGGCGCGCGCTTCCGGCTCGTCCAGAGTGTCCAGATTCTCGCACAGCGTGCTGATGATGCTCTCGTACTTGTTGGGATACTTGCGGAAGATGTCCTTGATCACCACGATCGCTTCCTGCACGACGTAGTTCACCTTCGTTTGGATCAGATCGAGCAGCGTCGACACGCACCGCTCGGCCGATGGCTCCACCTTAATCGCGCACCGTCCAATTGCACGCACTGCCTTGCGCACGAAATCGACATCCACCTCGGTGGCGTACTCCTTCAGCTCGCTCAACACTTGCGCGATGTTGCTCTGGTTTGCCAGACGAATCATGATGTCCAGCTTCTCCAGCTTCACGTAGATGGGATCGTTATACTTCACAAAGAACACCTTCATCTCGTGCTTCAAAATGTCCGGCCGCTTCTGCACGATCAGATTGATGTTGCGGAGGGCCACGTACTGCACCTCCGGCTCTGAGCTCAGCAGCGTCACCAGCGGTGGGGCCAGCTTTTTCGTCAGCATCGAGCAGAAATCGTTGTCACCGGCTAAAATCTCCAGCAGCTTCATCAACACCTTGATCGCGCTCAACACAACGGCCGCATTAGCGTGGGCCAAGCGGGGCGTAATACGTTCGCAGATCGATTGTGCCTCCCGTTCGTCTTTGGGGGTGTAGTTTGCCAGCGAATCCAGGATGAACACCTGGCCCCACTCGGTGCATTCGTTTAGCGCCGTCAGCAGTTTGTTGATGGTGACCGAATTCATCTCGACCAGCGGTTGCCCACTCGCACTTGCTTCGTTGATCTCACTGAGCGCGGCAACGGCATTGGCCACCACCATCGGATTCGAATCGGACAGCAGATCCTTCAGCTGATCCAGAAATCCTTGATCTTCCACCTTGCGGAGAGAAAGCGAGAATTGCAGTTAGAGCATGGAAGGTTATTGCGCCAGTATACTACACCGTTTGCTTACCATCGAGCTGGAGATGTCGTACAGCTTGGCCACACACACGGCAGCAGTCTTGCGTACATACGGATCCTCGTCTTTCAGACACTTGCGCAGCGGTTCGCACAAGTACTCGGTGATCTTATCCACCCGGATGCAGCCCATCGTGCGCACGGCCAGTGCACGGATCAGTGGATTCGTGTCCTCACAATCCTGCGATATGAGATGTGCTTCGTTAGTAAATCGGTGCAAGACAGCATAGCTAGAGCGCTTCGCTGTCTTTGTGGTGTACGCGACTAGCAACCATTTCAGTGAACAGAAGTTTTCTAACAAAACCAAAACAACTAGAAGCACTCGTCACAAAAAGGGAAACGTATAATCACAATGGACCGGGCTAACGAAACACTTCCATACTTATGTACACTGTCCAACAGAACCAAACGAACCTAACTGAACGTAAGCGAACTGCAAACAAAATCAAATCCTGCGATTGGTGTAGCATATCATGTATAAAAGGAGAGGCTGAGATCAAACAAAACAAAACCAAACACATTTTACGCGATGAATGTTGAAGATGTATGAGGCGTTTAGGGCACTTTACGTCAAATTTGGTATATTTATAGAGCCATTTGCATGTAGTGCGCTCAAACAATAATAATAGGCGATGCGATAAATGACGCTGACACATACGAATACGGATGTTTCCATAGGAACAAGAATAGAGTATAAATAAGCGATGCGATGTGCAGTAGATGTTCCAGCGAAGCAAAACCGAATGTTTGCAAACGATTGCACTAAATTGGTGGTGAAAAAATGATAGGAAAAAATGCAAAACTCATATTCAACACTGTCTGTCTTTGCGCTAGTGTCCCTTCTGCGCAGGAACATTCGACTACTTGCTAAAGACTATTGTGCTAAAACGCGTAAAACATCATCTACCAACATTGTGCGGTTTGTGTGCAAACTAGTTTCTAACTTTCTAAGCAGCTTTTGTTCATAACTATGCCAACTACACGAACACGAATGACACATAAACAACAAGTAAAGAACTGAATCCAATAAATTGGTTATTAAATTATAGATTAATCTGAAAGTGGGGGGTTTAAACGCACAGCTGTTTTCAACCGAACGGGGTAGAATGAAAAGAAAACGCTGCAACTCATAACGTCAACACAGTTTATCAACGCAAAAAAGGCAAAAAACGATCGAAAAGGGAAGGATAATAAGAAAAGAAATCCATAGCTAAAAACTCAATTGGCAACATTTTTGAATTTGTTTGATTACCTTAACGAGTTGAGAATGTGGCAAATCCTTACATAGTTTTTTTTAACAATGTTATTAACAGATACATAAAATTTATATTTTTATTTGATTCAGTTTTATCTCATCAGAGCAGTAGAGTTTTTCAAAGAGGAAACGCAAAAGTTCATTTAACACATGTGTAACAAGTTTGGTTCAAAAGGAGAGGAGGCGATGGCATTAGCAATTGGTGGAAGATAAAAAACAAGACAGAAAAGAAAGTTACCAAGTTTAGTTCTATGAGCGTGTACTTATTCGTTGACAATGATATATATATATAGAGAGAGAGAAAAGTTGAAGTGAAACAGTCACAAAAAGCATGACGAGAAAGGTGAAAACGTTGGTGTGAACATATCGAACGTTGGAATGATAAAGGGTGAGTAACAATGATTCTAAGCGTGGCAAATTATCGGAAATCTAAACAATAAACAATCCAAGAGGGGGAAAGATAAGCACAGGCGGAATTGAAAAAATACACATAGAAGAAAATAATCAATATCGAATACGTTACGAGTGCAAAGATGGAAACGCAACACACGCAAGTGAATGAAACAAAAACCTCTCCTTTTAAGAAACGTTTACGTTAATCAGTAAGAAAAAAAAATAAAGATATGCGTGATTCATAGACCATTTTTTTAGGCACAATCCACTTTTCCGCTCGGCAAGGAAAATGGTGAGTTTTATCTGATATGTTATCTAAACAAAACCTTTGACTTAACATTCCCCATTTCAAATATTGAAAAGAGCTTCATGAACATACTTAGGAAGTCGCAGCAAAAAGTCAGTTATCGTAAGTCTAGCTTTCATTCGAACGTTTACTAGAGCATGGTCGTGAACGTTTGGCTTCAATTCAAAAAATGGTACAACAAAAATAGACAATTTCACAACAATAACGGCCAAATAATCCACCCGTAATATAACACTGTCGTCTGTTACAACATTTGAATTATCTCTTTGCAACGAAACGCCCTGGAAGTGTGCCAGGAGTTGGGGCACCGGCCTGAGTGTAACATATTCGGAAATGAGACTAAACAATACGGAGCATTAATAAGATGGATGAATCTTTCGCTACCAAAACGGAAACTAAAGCGGGACAACAAATTTCATATGATCGATTGATACGGTATGAGAGAACAGTTGAGAAGGTTTAAAAAGAGATCGATTTGAGCGAACGAATCTAATGCAGTCTCGAGTCGACTAACAAATACTTACCTTAACGAACGTGTTGACGGCCATGATGGCCATATCGGGCTGTGACTTGGCGTAGTTCATCAGATACAGATACACCAGCTTCTTCAGCTCCAAATTGTCCGTTTGCATGCAGTTCACCACGTCGGGAAATAGGGCCGACACGTCTTTCCCCACCGTCATGCTGGCAATGACCTTAAATTAAGAACGCCATAGAACGGGCGCGTTATTAATTGCTGCGGAATCGGGCGAGGCGCCCTTTGCACACATGCACACCCTACCTTCTTCACTGCTTCCTTTTTCTTCTCCTTTTTGTCATTGTTGAGCTCGGACTTGAGTTCGAAAATTTCACCCTTCTTGGTGGTGGTAAAGTATTTCGAGTCCGTCATCTTGGGTGAGTCAAATATGCGAAGTCTGTGGGAGAAAGGGGAAAAAAGACGAAAAATATGCTCAAAACGTGCGCCCTCTTGTGACGTTATTCTCTTCGTGCGTTTCGAAAAAGAAAAACTAGTTGCAGGGGAATTTCATTACTGGATTGGGGCGATGGGAATCATTCTTATGTTTTGGATATGTTTGCGTTCACGTCACTACTCGATGATGTTCCCTGCTTGCACGGCCGCCAAAGTGTGTCTCTATGAAACTGTACACAAACACTGCGCTGTCTCCATCCAAGCAGCCGAAGCCCAAACCGTACCACTAACAGCAAATGTTTGTTACTGACTGGCGGGCTGCTGCTGCTGCTGTGGGAGCATCTCACATGCGCTGCTCGATTCTTAATAGCGCTCTAACGTGTAGGGGGGGACCTTGCTCGCTCCAACACCCTTAGGGCGCGCGGCCCCATCATTAGGAGGGAGTAGTGTCAAACGGTTAGAAAAATCGCTAGCGGTGTCTTTCGCTACTTCGTGCGCGCCCTGGGTCACTATTCACTTCAAAGTGTACAATTATCGTTCGGTCTCCAACGACTGCAGCAGCTGGTGCAAGCAAAACGATTCAGTGCCGCTACAATAACAGAAAACATATAAATACGCACAGGGTGGAGCGCCCCTACACCCTCCACTTAATTAGAGGAGGAGCGCGAGAAGAAAACCCCACCACGCTATGTCGTCATCGTTGCCGTCGGTTCGTCATCCCCCAAACACGGCAGCACGGAACTGAGCAAAAGGAAAGGGGCAGCAGTGATTCCTGCGCTGCATTTGTAAACGACGTGTAATCAACAACACCAACCACCACCCCCGCCACAACCACCACCTCCGGGCACAAGAAGTGCGGCGTTCAGTTAAAAAGATCGGAAACGCTCGTTAAGCCACCCAGGGCGCTTATTTGCTTCGCCAGCGCATATCGTTTCCTTCCCACTTTCGCTGATAAACTCCAGCGCGCTCTTGCTATCGCCGGAACCGCTCGCATGGACGGGGAATTGTGCAGAGGCGAAAAATCGATTCTCCTCCCGGGACACTGGATCTTCCATTCTTTTGGCCGCAGCCGCAGCCGCTATGCAGATAAGATAATCGTGTGTGTATGTACCTTTGCGATGTGCAGAACGCCTCACGCCTGTGTGCCTGGATGTTTTAATCCTGCGCTGAGATATATTAGATAAACGTTTTTCGTTTTTAATCCCGTAAAATACGCCTATTTTCTGGATTTTCACCCACTTCTCTACACGAATGCAGTTTTTTCTTCAAGTGAACTGTCAAATCATCTCTGCGACAGCAAAGGCCACTTCGGCCGACTTCGGCCAGCTTCGGCTCAAACGTCTGAACACGTTGACAGCTGGTCGTAATGAAAGACGTTTCATGCAGGGTTCGAGATGAAAAATCCGTTAAAGCAAGAATTTTTGTGATAAATAATAAACGTGTTCTAATTTCTGTTCTGCACATTGCAAGAAGTGTGTTTGAGTTCAAATGTTAATACAAAAAAAAAAGTTTAATTCCTACTAGATATGCTTGAGTGGTTGAGCTCAATCAATGATTAGCATACGGTTAAACCGGATTAAAAAACAAACAATTTGTATTACTTTAGCGCACATCAGTTGAAAATTTCTATTTTTTTAGCTATGGTTCGGAAGCATGCTCCTACTTAACTCAATTTCCCGTACTATTCTGATTAAATAGAAAATTGATATTATTTTCTGAAATATTGCTAGAAGCGTTGTTTGATTTAAATATCAACGATTCGACAACGCAACTAGAATCTGTTTAAAAATTTAACGGAAAACAAATACAAACGGCACACTTTTTCTACAACTAACCTTTATGCCAAATGAAAACGGCGTATCATTGCTATCAAATGTTTAAACCTGCTATAGAATGCCACCTTATGATCGGCACAATTGCTGTAAAAACACAATGATTTACAAAACCATAGCACTAGTAAGCACGGAGGATACGTACGTAGAAAGACAGAGAGAGAGAGAAGGAGGGAGATATTGTGAGCTTTTGTTATTTCCACACAACAATGAGCTTTTCCCCAATTTCTCAGGAGCGCTTACCGAAACTTAGAGACGCGCTCATTTTCCCGCCTCCTTAGGTAAACCCTATTCGGTCACACGCGGTACCTGCCTCTCGCTCGCTCCAATCGGGTTCGCCTCCACAGGATTTCATATTTGTCGCTCTGAGCGGCTATGTCCGTAGATAAAAGCGAAAGCAAAAGCACACTCACTTGTTTTCCATGACAATTTTCCAATGTCCGTGTGTCGGGTCGCGCAAAGGCAAAGTTTCAACCGTAGCAGTCGGATGGTTTGTGGAGCAGTCGTGGCGTGTGTTGTGATCTAATTTATTCCCCAAATTCTGGTGCTCGGTGGTCCACCACTAGGAAGTGTGTGTGTGGCAGCAGAAACTGTGTCTTCCCCTGGCACCGGAAGCTGGGGCTTCAATCGACACGCGCAAATACGCACCGACCGACCAGTCAGTGGTGAACGTTAGTATCCTTTACAGTGATATAACACAACAGGTTTTTACGATCAGACTACTGCAGACCCCAAACGTGCGTACTAGTGCATCTTTTGTTCGACCAGGAACGCGACGATTAGCGTGTCCTTGTCTCCGCTACTGCTGTCTGGAGCGCAATGCGAACCTTTCGGTTGAACTAGATGATATTGTGCCTCTTTGTTCCTTGCCCTTCGGAAAAGTGTAGCAGCAACAGGAATAACCAGTGGTAAAATGTAAAAGTTTTCCCCAAATCTAGCATCAACACCACTCCCGCAAGCAGTGAAAAGTGAAAAGCGTGTATTAGTGTGTGTGTGTGTACGTGTGTTCCAATGTATCCGTGTGTATGTGTGTTGTCTTAGAGAGCGTAGATTCCAGTGAATGGCGGCGTTGAAACGTACGCTGATGGTGGAAATTCGTGCACAAAGGGAAAGCGCGTGAAAAGTATGAATGCGCGACATTGACGCGGATTCTCATCAAAGGGAAGACCGTGAGCAAAGCAAAGCGGGAAGGGAAAAAGAAACAAATAAAAGCGAAAACGTTAACTCCCTCCGGCCACCCTCACGCCTCCACCCCCACTCCCCCCCCTCTGCGAGTGCGCGCGTGGGTGCGTGCGATCCAAATCCGAGCGGCCGAACCCAAAGCCGACGACGAGGACACAACGGCGTGAAATAACCGAACCTGTCTGTCTGTGCGTGTGTGTGTGTGTGTGAGAGAGAGTGTGTGCCTGTGGTTTTTCTTCTTTTCAGTAGCAAGCGAAAGGCTGTTGCTGAAAGCGCCGACCAAACGTGTAAGTATAATATGCCTTTTTGTCTAGCAGAGAAAGTGGGGAAAAGCGCTCGAAAGAGCACGATGTACACAGCGTTGCGAGCGGGAGAAGTAACACGCAACAGCGACGCCAGCAGAACAGCAGCGCGCAGAGTGTGAGAGCGAGACGGGCGCCAAAACGGAAAAGCTCCTCGGGTGAACAAAGTTCTGCCGCTCAGAAAGGAAAAACTCTCGAGTCCTCGAACGGCGGGCGGGAGAGCAGGAGATGCACACTGTAAATGGTTATGGAAATGAGGGGTTACGCAGAGGGACGGGGGGATGCAACGGCGAAAGAATGGAAAATGTTCATGCGTATGGATAAAGGCAGGCAGTTTGAGGTTTGTCCGTTTGATCCATTGAGAAAAGATAAACGAGAGAGGTTTTTTGGCCACACCACTGGCTAAAGTTAAAAGATGTGCTGTATCTGGGCTTTGTTGGATGATCTTAAACCAAGACGAATGTGTGTGTGTGTGCGTTTGTTTCGGGCGAAATGTGTGGAAATGATGGGAATGTCATGGAACGTATCATGAATCTCACGCCTCACTGAAGCCCAATTGGAAAGCGCATTCTACGGCAGCTGGATAAACAAAGCTGAAATGATGTTTATAGACGAAATACCTACCAGTTTGCTCAGCTGGGAAAACAAGATCATTTGAGTCCAAATTTATCCCCAACAGGTGCTTCGAGGCATCACAGTTTCCCTTGGTTCTATCTAAATATAATGTCATGAAACTATTCCAGCACGATGCCACAAATTACCCTCATCAGACATCATCCGAAGACGAGGCGGAAAAATGTGCTCACCCTCTTTCCCCCTCCCACCTTGCCGTGACGGGAAAATGGGTTCGATTATTTCAATCGACGAAATGGAATAATTACCAGTCAGGCAAAAGCAGGCTCCAGTTGTTAACCATGTGTGCCAATCAGCTCGGGAAAGGGCAGGCTTACACGCATCCACGGCATTAACCAAGTAACCAACCAGCGGCGGTTGCCAGAGCAACTTCGCTTTTCCAACGGCCGACACCTAGTATGTTCACGTGCACGTGCCCTATGCGCAACAGAGCAGGCGACAGATTACGTCATCGTTCTCGTGCGCGGGCGGAACGGAATGCTTGTTCTTTACACTCCCCCAGCCCTGCACCCTGTCTCTTACTTCTCGCTGCACCGAGGGGCAACGCAAACGGAGAATCTCGTCCTTTCCATCCTACGCAGTTTTGACGCGCGATGACGACAGGACGACCGGAAGAACCAGCCGGAACAATAAAACCGACTCGCAACTTGTCGCCTCCAACCCCATGCTCCCCCATGACCGCCCCCAAAAATGGGATGTCAATGGCGACAATCCAGACGGCGTCAACAAGAACAGACACATTTGGGGACTTTTCTCTGTGTGTCTGGGAGTGTTTCGTTCTTTTTTCTTCCTTTCCGTTCGTTATTTCGACTGGGTGGAGCATCTTATCAAAAAGTGAGCCACCCGCTTAAGTAGCAGAATGTGGTCCGGCATGTGGCCTTCGCATACACACACAGAGAACAAGACACGTCCATAAAAGTGCGATTATCCTTAATGCACTTTTTTGTTGTTGTTGCTGCTGCTTCGCTCTGTATTCTAAGGCGGTTCCCGGTTCGTACATCCCACGTACTAGTCGAGCGTCATTCTTTGTGCAAATTGCAAATCGAATTGAATCGAGAATGCTGAGGCAAAACCCGAAACTGTCGACTTTTTTTTGGCACTGCAGCTCCAAGTGTCGTGCATTTGCCAGCATCCTGTATCCTGAACGTATTACCGGGCGTTCTATTATCAGTATCGAGCAGGTGCCGACGCAAAGGCAATCAAATTTGTGCGCTCGCTTTTCACTGTGCTGTGGCGGCGCTGGGGGAAGGGACGGATTTTGAACATCGTCCACACTTCGTCATGAAGCTGGTACACGCTACACGGCGACGTGTGGTTTTGCAGCACGAAAGCGAGAATGCTAAATCTATATCAGCAGTTTTGTGTGTGTAAAATCTTTACCCAGAGGCTACCAAACGTTAAATTTTAAATATTGAACGCTTTCTTTTGTTCCGCTGGTGCGCTGCACACGATGGTACCTTTGGCTCCCCCATTCATAATGTTTTATGCATTCCTTTACTGGCAGTGGAATGGTTCCACCACTCGATGAAGCTGTTAACGGTTGCTTGCATATCTATCTCGCGATCCGGCACAATCCTCGACAAAGCATTCTCACCGGTCCTCGATGCGCTATGGCACTATGGCAAGCAGCATCTATCTGCACTGCACAAACGTATCAGTTTTTGTTCTGTTTTTCCTGCATTTTTGCTTTACACGGATGGATAAACAAGCTCTCTCACGCCCTCGTTCGGTGTCTCTGAATGTCCTGTTTGCTGGAATTCAAGCTAAAAGAAATGTCCTACCATCCTGCCGCAAGGAAGCGTGAACGTTTCGCAATGGAATGGAATGATTGGAAAACGGCCAAAGCTTGTGCGGATGTGTGTGTGTATATTTGTGAAAAAAGCATAACACAATAGATAGCTCTTTGTATAACTTTAACTGAAGCTGCCGGGAGAGGAGTGTTTGGTTCCTTGCAAGAGGAAAACTGCGATTTTTATGACATTGGTTGTTCCTGCACCAGTGTGAGGGAAGCAAACTTATAGTAAATGTAAAACCATCTGTCCAATCCATTGCCAAAGCGTCACTGTCACCAGTTGCCGATGCTTTAAACAGCTGGAAGATATGAAAGCAATAGCTCCGGAACGGTCGGAAACCGTTCATTGGAAGGAAATGAAATAAAGTCATTTAGACACATTTCCTGTCCCGAGATTCTGATTAACTGTATCAGCTGGTTTATTGTAGTGGTTCTCGTGAAGGATTTGGATTCTATTTTAAAGCTCTTATTCTTAGAAGGAGTCTGACGCAACTACGCGAACTGAACGATGATTTGAAGCTACTGCTGATGCTCTTCTGTATTGCTCTTTGTATTGCAAGAAGCTTAAATATTTAAGCTAATCGATGGCAAAGATGAATTCAGCTTATTCTGTTCATTTCACATAAATCTATAATACTATACGTTAGAGTAAGAAGAGGGAGAGAGAGAGAGAGTTCTTCTTCTAAGAGTCCTTTGGTAAAATGATTGATTTCTATTGCGACAGAATTTTCGGCATTCAGGGTTTTCCAGGTCACTTTCGAATGTAAACATTATTATTCTTACTTACTTATCCGGCGCTACAACCGCTTTGCGGTCTTGGCCTGCCTCAGGAGTGTCCGAAACCGCTCACGGTCTTGCGCCTTCGTCTACCAGTCCGTTATGCTGGCCTTAATGGCGGACGCCTTCAAGCCATCTTGCCACCTCAATTTGGGCCTACCACGCCTCCTCTGTCCTTGCGGGCGGCCTAAAAAGACTTTACGGGCTGGGTCGTCCGTTTCCATGCGTACAACATGGCCAGCCCTCCAGAGCCTGGCGAGCTTGATACGCTGTACGACAGTGAGGTCGCCGTACATCTCGTATAGCTCGTCATTATAGCGGCTCCTCCATTGTCCTTACACACATACGAGGCCAAGTATCCTTCTGAGCATCTTCCTCTCGAATGCGGCCAAGAGGGTTTCGTCAGATTTGGATAGTGTCCATGTCTCAGAGGCGTATGTGAGTACCGGAACTATATAGGTACTATATAGTCCCAGCTTCGTCCGTCGCGACAGGTTCTTTGAGGTGAACTGATTTTTCAGGCTGTCGAATGACCGGTTGGCAGCCAGCATCCTTGCGCGCAACTCAGCTTCCATGCTATTGTCGTTGCTGACCTTTGACCCAAGATAGGTGAATTGTGGGACGACTTCAAAAGTGCGCTCACCTATCTGCACATCACGCCAACGTAGATTCTGATTATTTATTGGTAGGCCCGCTGATGCTGCCACCATCAGTTTGGTCTTTGCCTCGTTTATCTGCAATCCGAGGCTCTCTGCCGCCTGCTCGATCCCTTGGTAGGCTTCTGCTACATAGGAGAGCCGTAGACCAAGGATGTCTATATCATCAGCGTATGCCAGGATCTGGGTTGACTTATAGAAGATGGTTCCCGTAGTCTCCACCCTTGAGTCGCGGATGGCCCTCTCTAGCGCCAGGTTAAATAGGAGATAGGCAAGCGCGTCCCCCTAGCGCAGCGCCTAGACCCTTGGTGGTAGCAAAAGGTCCATTACATTGTTATTCACCGCATGCAAATGTTGTTCCACAACGATCTGACATTTCATTTCCATCAACATAATTTTTAATTTCTACAGCATGATTTTCAACACGACTTAAGCTGGATTGAGTTTGACAGTTCTTTGTTATGTGTTGAAAATCATGTGTTGAAACTGAAATTTCATGTTGAAACAAATAATCCATTTGATAGCTGTTGAAAAACATCTTGGATGCGGTGAAGAACAATGTTTACATTCGAAACTGGCTTGGAAATTTCTGTAAGTTCTTCTGATCGTGTTGTAGAAGGACCATGCCTAAAAGCTCTCAAATGTATTACTATTTACATCTTTCGAACAAAACAACGTCATGTGTCGCTTATTCTTAGTATATTAATAATGCTAGCTACATTACAAGTTCAATCACTTTACAATTGGTAAGTGCAAAACACATAACAGCATTGTCGCTTTCACCGTTTGTCAACAATTATGGTCGCCACACTGTTCGTTCGTTTGCCAACTGTTCAAGTGTCCACTTCTGGCTGGATTGCAACATCAAAGCTGCGGGGAGGGCGCGCATTTGGTGTGCGTGCATTTTCCACAAGGTTAAAGATTTGTCACTCGTGGCGTTTTGTCCCATCACCTTCCCTCACTTCGCTGCCTGACAAACGCGGTGTGCTCACGAACAAGCTCAAGAAAACCAACACCACTCGAGCTGAGGATGTGGTTTCCTCCCTGCCTTTAAGTCTGCGATGTGAATCTTCATCCTTCCTTCGCACGATGCGATGATAAATAGTATCCATCTAGCAGCTTTCATGCCTACAGCGACACTGCTTCATCTTGCCAGCCAGATCGATGAGTGGTTTCATTTGTTTTTTTTTTTTTGCTATGGACCTCACCACTTCAAGCAAAAACTGATGATGATTCTTGGTGGCAAACAGTTCGCAAAAGCTCCAAACCCTCTCTCTCATGGTCAAAAAACAACATGGTTTGTCGCTTTCCGTTAAGATACTGTGAACCTTTTGCTCCTTGTTCCCTTGTCCCTTTTTGAGGGATGACACACAGTTACCGCAGCACATTCCAAATGCCGACCATATCGACCATAGAAAAAGGGAGAAAAGTAAAAGGTGTCGCAATATTTTTCAAAACTCTTCTCTTACTGGAAACCGGTTCGGACAGCAGTTAGCCCCCTCAAATCAAATGGATGAAACGCTCGTAAAATTCACATCACTTTCCCGGTCGGTCGGTCGGTGAAGCTATTTAGGGGCCCAGCGCTTTCAATATATATAGCCGGGTCACACACACACACACACACATCATGGCCGGCTGGCACGGCAGAAAGCATTCAAACCGCCTACACTGTGCTGTCCACATCCGCTTTATCCTTTCTAATTTGTTTTTACCCCACCAGGGAGAGGAGAGTAGCAGCGGAAAAGCGTCGGATAAGCTCACCTTGACGGAAACGAGGGGGGGGGGGGAGGATGTGGAGGGAACTTTTCCTTTTGCGTTTGACCTTTTTCTCTAATCGAATACTGCCGTGCGGAGTAGAGCGAGCTGTGCTAGCTTAGTGCCACAATGGTACGGAAAAGGGTAGTTGAGATTTTCACTAACGCTCTAAAATCAATGACGTTCATGTCTGCTGCTGCTGCTTGGCTCAGCAATAAAAATGGACAGATTTTAGGCCAGCCAAAACACATACGCCCCAAACTGTACCCTTTTTGGGCTGCGCAAATATTGAGTGGCGCACTGTGTGTGACTGCCGCCGGAATCGATCGACCAAACTGGCGGGCAGAACGATTCGGATCGTAAAATGAATCATTATTGATCTTTCCTACTACCCTCCTCCACTGGGGGGTAAAGGTCACTGTCATTGGGCATGGGAAGAGGCAACAAGTTGCTCCCGAATTGGGACGTGCGATCGGTGAATGAAGCCATCAAGCGGAATATGAGCGGTAGTAAAAGTGTTTTGTTTTTTAGTTCGTAGTTGCACACTAAAATTGGGCGGTCGTATCGCACAAATGGAGCGCATTTTCACTGCTCCACCACTTATCGATTATTACGAATTCGTAACGATTGTTGTCTTGCTGCGGCCATTGCCAATAATCAATCGTTGGCGGGAGCAAACGGACCCTCCTTTTTCCTCCTTTTTGGCTGGTTATTTTTTATTAATTTATCGCTCGCTGTGTATCGTTTCACACCTATCCACCCACCTGGGCAAGGAATATAAGCCTTGCCAGCGGAATCGATTGGATCAATTGATAGGACGACTCGCGAAACCGACACGAGGGGTCCCACGAAATGAGCCGATAATTAAATCGACATTATTTCCACCCCCGACAAAACCGCACTAACAGAGGGCAGCCAAATGGTGTAGAGCCGCGTGTTTATGCGTTTCTCATCGTTTGCTGCCCTTTTGTGTCTCGTAGTGAACGCATTATCGTCATCCGACCCAACGTGGTACAGAGCACCCAGTTGCGGTTGAAGCTGGCCCACCTGGCACCCCCTGTGTGACCCCGTGTTCGTATTTGTCTACGTCTGGCGGTGGTGGTAGGGCGTAATGTAATAAAGGCAAAGGCTCCTGTGCCACAACCTCTCTCACCCTCTCTCTCGCTGTCTCGAACTCCATCTTCATCCATCCTTGCGCTCGGGCACTTAACCCGTGCCCGAAACAAGCAATCGGTGTGGCGCATATGATTGAATACACCCACCGGCAGCAGTGTGTGTGTGGTGCGTTGTGATAATGGTACATTACATTGATGGGCTAAATTATTTATTACGCCCTCAGCCGACGGATGAAAATGGGATCGAACTCGTCGGGAGAAAGAGAGAGAGAGAGAGAGGGTGGCGCAGTTTTTGTTGACCGTTAGTGCGGGGAGAGAATGTTTACCATTGTTTTCACAGCCGACGACAAACGAACGAGGAAAAACTAGCAAACGGGGAAATGTACTACAAACATTCAATCAAGTAAGTGTTAACAAAGTTGGATGGGGAGGGGGGGGGGGTGGAGGGAAAAAAGCACACGCGGGAAGGTGTTGGGCTGGCAGGGAATCGAGTTTTAAAAGCCACAAACATAGCACAGCAGTTCACATAAAACAAAACTAAATCGACCAGAGATTGCGCACAAATTGGATTGAGTTTTAATCCAATATAACCGGTCTCGTAGTACAGTCGTCAACTCGTACGACTTAACAACATGCCCGTCATGGGTTCAATCCCCAAATAGACCGCGCCGCCATACGTAGGACTGACTATCCTGCTATGGGGGGGAATCAATTAGTCACTGAAAGCCAAGGCCACTAGTGGGTACAGGCAGGCCTTGACCGACATCGGTTGTTGAGCCAAAGAAGAAGAAGAACACGGGTGGGTATTAAGCGGAGCATTCAAAAATGTGTGTTCCCCGGGGGGAGGGAATTAACGAACAGATCGGTTCGATTTTCTAATGGCACTTTTAAATTGTTGGCAGTTTGTAAACAATTGTTTACATTTTCTCCGTCTTTTAGTGGAGGTGCACAAGTCCGTGCCATCGTGCTGGGAGTGCTTTTGGCGGTACAAAGCTTCACATACAAATCTAACATAAACCATCGACATCGGGTTCAAACACAGAAACGCCAAAAAATGGGTGGCTTTTTGCCATGTTTGCCATGCCCCATTTTATAGGCACATGCCGGTCACAGCCACGGCAGTAGATGGATGCTTTTAGTGGACGCAGTACGACGAGAAGGGCGGTTTGAAAACATCGTCAAATCGTCGTTCTCGGGATATCACCTGATATCTCGGGTGGGGTAAACGTATGCCCTTTTTGGGAAAAAGAAAATATCCTTCTTGTCAAAGCCATTTTCCTCTGTTTTCAATCCACCCGAGGCACTTTCCATTCCGATCGTGTCGACGAACATCACTGGTATAGGTAGGCTTTCCTCGAAATGGAGGCGCCTGGTCGAGCTGACATTAAATTATATCGCTTTGTTTGTCAAAAGGCTTCTGCTTCGCCGCACCGCCGACACCAAATAATAATAATAAAGCACTGTGATGCAATAAATTTTGCCAAACAATTTATCATTCACATGCAAACCACCACAGTACGGGCTCTCCGATTTCGCTCACGAGCGCGGTACAACTCCCTGAAGCGAGGAGAGTGTTTTTCCGGCACATTGTGCAAAAGCCATTTCAGGCATCATTGAGGGCGGAAATTGAACTGTAAACAGTCATTTCCGAGGAACGGCCACACAATGGGCCGAATGTTGTGGGCGAAGCGGGGAAAAAAAGGAGACGAAGCTGGTGCAGGGCCCGAACATGTTTTGGAAAATTGGAAGCCAATAATAGCGATAGTACGTCTTCCTGCTCATTACAACCAATTAGGCTATCCGACAAAACCCGACTCCGGGTTGGCAGTAACAAGCACTTTATCAATCAACACACACACGTGCTCCATGAATAATTGGCTTGAGGCACAGCTTTAAACTGAACCATCGTTCCGTTTCGCATTCGATAACGATAGCTGAGCGTAATTGGAACTGTTGGTACGGTTTTTTTCAATATAATTATTGGGCTGGAAGTTAGTCAAACGTGGCAATGAGATAAATGGGAAGCTTGGGTTCGAAAATAAAGCGCCTTTCAGACTAGGATTACGCAAGCGGCAAAGAGCTTTTCAGTGAACAGCGGCACAGCTGAGCTTATTAAAAATGTATCAGTACTCACGAACGCACGATGAGGCACACTTCCGGCAAAGCTCTCTTCCGCCCATGTATTATGCCCTCCAGAGAAAGGGGTTGAAAATCAAATTCCACTCCAGCTCGGTAGCTCTTATCATCATCATTATAAGTATCATCGTCACCATCGTCAACCAAGGGGGGGGGGACGTCACAGCGTATGTTTAGCATCGCTGGCGCGCCCCGTAGCGAGAGCGCGACGATCTGGCTTGAAATGCTTATGATTGCGCAAACAGTAGCAACAGCATTAAAGCGCCTTATAAAGGATTCTATTACCTTGTGAAGTGTACATACCGTGCGAACAGTGCAGGAAAGTAAAAGAAAACGTCCTGGCGACATGAAATAAAAGGTAAGGCACTAAGACGCTTGGGTTCGCCGTCCGCGCCTTTATACTGTGTACATTAGGGGGACTTTCTATGGATCCCTTTTTTCTCCCTCACCCCCCCTCTCTTCGTTGGCGGTGTGATTGACTACTCTGCAGCAGTCCGCTGCGGAGAGACTTATTGAAGTAATTAGCAATCAATCTTCTTTTATCACCGTGTTACCCACCCATGAGTGCTGTGAGCGCGGTGAGGGCACTCACCACAGTAAACATAGGCTTGTGCTGCATACTGAGGCCGAGGCAAAAACACAGAGGGAATCCTTTTGACTTTTACCTTCCTGCACGACTGGATACGACTTATCTTGTCGTATGGCAAAACATTATTCCATCAGCTCTTGGTGCAGTGGCACAGGCAGGAAGGAAATTTCAAAGCAATGCTCCTAGCCACCCGCTCCTAGCCTTGGCAGGGAAAATAGGGCTGGAAAACTTCACCAACATGACATGTCCTTCGTGGAACCCCGTCTTGGGGTGGGAGAGAAACAAATGAAACATGCTAAATGGTGCTCCTCCTTTGCTCTCGCAACAAGTTTTAATGTGAAAAAGCAAGCTCCCCGACCCAATCGAAGCAAGCTGGTAGCGTCTGCCGGTAGCTATTGGTGCTAGCGAGGCGTTTAAGGGATGGGGCGAGTTGCAAATGGATCGAGCAAACATCCTGGACCTGGCAGGGAAGATGGGGCTGGAAAGTGTAAACAGAAGCCTGCAGGGCGGGTAAACACAGTCATTAGATTCGAACGCAATAATGACATTTCTGCTGACCGTAGCATCGTGTGCTTAGTTTCGAACGAACCGAGCAACTAGGACACACTTCCTCCTCCTCCTCCTCCTCCGCCCTCTGGCTTTCGGGGACTGATTATTTGCATTCTCTTCTTCTTCTTCTTCCTGCGACCATGGCGACGATGGGTCGTGCTTCGTTGATTTATGCTGCAATAAAAGGTGTGTGTGTGTGAGTGTTGCGGGAGTAAAGGCGAACGATGCGTTAGGAGCTACCCGGATCGAGCTTGCTAGTAATTAATTTAGTACACGATTCATTTTAATCAAGCGTTTTTGAATGTGACTGCGATGTTCCCTTTTACGAGCGTGAGTGAGTACGTTTTCAAGTAAGCTTTCTATGCGACACTGTAATATATGGTTCATGGCAGTAAGCTTTCCACGTAGCACCGTCCGGGTGTGTCTCGATTCAAATGAGGTCACCAATCAAAAAGTTGCTTCCAACTGATAGTCTCTGATCCCACGTGACATGGTGAATCTGTTTGGAGCACAATCAGGGGTGGAGGGGGAAGATGGAAGAGGCGGGGAAGCAGGAAGATGGGGGTTGATGCTGATAAAAACTCCGTTCACAACTCTCAGCTGCCACCAGAGGCGCGCACAACTATCGCTTCATTCCGCTCTCATTACAGTTGCCATTTTCAGGCGGTCGGTTCCGCCTCTGCCATTCCTATGCACCCCTTTTTTCCCTATGGCCGCACGGTGTACCAGACTTGGGTCGTAAAGAAATCCCCCGCGAGAGCGTTTATTTTTTATGGGCAAATAGAAAAAGTTTGCTATTGTTTGCTTTCCGTGGGGCTTGCGGAACACTTTTCCGATCCCGCCTGGCCATGTCTCCCCGATGGTCAGCAGCCGGCATTGAAGCAAAATAATAAAAAAAGGAGTAAAACGGACTACCAGTAGAAGGAGAAGAAGTGCGGTGAGGCTGGCTGTGTGCGGTTTTCGTTGGGAAAATCTTACTTTTCGCGCAACTACACCCGTTTGCGCTTTTACGGGTGAACATTCTGCGCTCTGGAGAGAGAGAGTGGGGTTTGGATTTGGTTATGGTGATTTGTGTTTTATTATTCCACCCCTTGCCAGCCCTGCCTCAATCCCCATCAACTGTTGTTTGATAGTGTTTGCGCTTTTGAGATGTGCTTTTTTGTTTTGTTTGTGTTGGTAAAGTTATGTGTCGCTTGCTTTATAGGTAATCTTGCATCTTGCAGTGTAAACCATTCCATTCCACGGTCACGATGACGATTGGAGTAAGGTAACAGAACAAAAAAGCTCCCTTTGCCCGTAATTCTGTCGCACACCGGTGGTGCAATATGCATACAGCATCCCCGAACAGAATGGGACTGCTCTACATATAAAATAATGGAATTTTTGCAATTCGCAACATAATGGACCGCTCTGCAGACCGGACAGATCGAAGATGCAAATGAAGCATCGCAATCTATTTGTTATTCATGCAAAGGAATATGTAACACGTTTTTACGGGCGCTGCAACACGTGGAGGGTTATCTTTTTTTAGGGAGAAGAGGCGTTTCGATCGATACATCATTCCGATTGGAAATAGAGAGAGCTTACACAAAAGAAGCTCCAAACGAATGCACCAACATCGGTGAGAAATTAACGTTGCAATGTGCAGTGCTTGGGGCATAAATTGGTACATAATTCTCCTTCCCATACACGTAAGACATGACGACGTGCGACGTGGTCATAATTAATACACCTCACGGTGCTTTTCTTCCCGTTACTAGTCGCAACTAATTGCCCTATTCAATCATGGTGAAATATGTTCGAAATTACACGTCACTTGTTTTCGCCGAACCACCAAAGAGTCGTTTCTTAGGAACGCAAACGGTAGGAACACGACCTCGCGGGACCTCCTTCACCGGTCCTGAGGTATGGGGTGCGGGTATTTAAAATTAAAGCTGGATCAATAGCACGCAGCTCAACACGAGCGGGAGGCGCACGACGATGCATTTGTGTTGCCCATCTCTTGCGTTTGTCCTTGCAACGGTGGAAGACAAGGGTGGGAAAGAAGGGGCGGGCAAAATTGTACCCAACTAAATTGAAATTACATTTTAAATTGCCATAAAATTCTCTTATCTCGTTCGTTTCGTCGTTTCGCCCCTAGACGGTGTAATGTTATTTAAGAATGCATTTTATACCTCTGTTGTAGTACGGTCGGGAGCTGGTGCGGGATAATCGTAGCGAATGGTGGCGCCGTATGGCAAACGTTGCACCTCCAGCAGGTCAACCACAAAACAACGCAGGCAACACGGCCACCTTCTGTACCGCCCCTTAATGAACGTGTAAATGGAAAGCAATCCGGTAATAGTCCTTTTGCTGGGGAGTACAAACAAGCAGCGAACCGTTCGTACAGCAAGCGTAGCACAGAAAGACAGCAAGCACACCCACCCCGTACCGTGGGGTTAATCGCAATCTACTAATCCCACACCGTATGGCGTTGCTAGCAATGGTGGGAAGAAGCCGTTGGTCTCCAGACAGTGTAGCATCTCGGACCCCCGAGCTAGTTGACATTTTAATAATTGCATGCTCCAGCTCAGATTCAAAACGCGTCCGATTTCTCCCGCGGAAGGAAGGAATTAACTCAAATGACTGTTCATACCAATTGCGTTCAACCCACGATGCGGAGCGCGTGAATGCAAAGTGAATTGAGGAAAAATCAATACACGAGCAGGCAAAGTAAACGAAAGATAACATAAACAGCACTGCCCGAAGCCGATACGTGGGAGGTGGTTCTGGAGTTCTTTGTGTTTCTTTGCCAACTTTGCTGTTGCTGTGAAAAGTTGTGCTTCATTTACAACGAACGGTTGCGTTGTTCTCTTTGGTAATAACCCAGTGGGCTGCAAAACACTGTGTGGTCTGTCTGTCGGAAAATGAACATAATCACATGCTATACTTTGACGACTTTGCATCCTGTGTCCTGTTGCTGAACCCGACTCACTCGCCTCTTTTTAATAAGCTGGTCCATTGGCAAAACTAATAGGGAAAGCCCGGGACAGAACGGTACGAGCCGATGATGAATCGTGCCCGTAATTCATTACACGACGGGACACGACTGCCCCCCATGTTGGATGCTTCTCCGTTTGGTGTGCCGCCCGTTGAGTGAGTGGCATTTATCCCAACGACTGAATATTATTGAAACGTCGCACAATTTAGCAGCAAGGACGGAAGGAAAGCTTGCAGAAAGCAGCATGCAGATTCGAACCACAGAGGGAGTTTGCTGTACAATCCACTCCCTTCGTGCATTGTCCTCTGGGGTAAAGGTAACCAGATTTTCGCAACGATATAACACAGCACAGCTTTCCGGGAAATCTCACGACGGCACAGTTAATGCACGGGAAAAAGCTACGGGACGGGGGAGCATGGATCCGATTAGTGGTACGGCGAAAAATCCGCAACCATTGACGGGCTGCAGCACAAGCACACCTTGTGGGGGGTGAACTTTAGCTCCACCGTACTTGCTTCTTTCCAAACACTCGCCTAATCCATTGCCTGTGGTGTTCGTGCGAGCTAAACAAACAAATTAGTTATTCTGTCTCGAGCAACTTCCGGTCGCACAAAAGATTGTCCAACTGGCATTTTCATTGTGCGCTCGAAAGGGAAATGGAAAATATATACCAAAGGTAGCAGAAAACACAATTCAACACACACACACATCCTTCTCACATCGCGTGACGGCAAAAGTTCGTGTTTTAATTGAAAAAAGGAGCTATTAAAAAACAACCCCAAGTCCCCCGGAACGTCGTCGGAACCTGGCAACCTGATTCTATTTGCACGTTGACAGTCCGGTCCGGTGGAATGGTCTCCGTTGAATTTCAGCTGAATTTCAGTTTAATCAAGTATTTCACTCTTTTTCCTTTGATTGTCGCTGCACTGAAGTGAGCGTTTCCGTTGATTGAGCGCCAGCAGCTTGGCAAATGGCTAATTTTATAACCACGAAATGGAATTTTAATGATAATTCGCACAATGCAGTCCCGCCGCCCCATGTAATGCCATTATGGGGTTTTGCGATCTTCGTATTCGGTTCCATTTGACGATGGGCTGTTTCGCTGTTATTTCTTCATCCGAGCACGTCCGCAGCTCATGCCCACCATGTCCTCGTCCACGAAGGGCACTGGGTTGGCTCCACGTGTTGAGCTTAATTTAATCGATTGTTGCTAAAAATTGCTCAACAAGTCTTGTCTTGTTGGTGGCAGCAACGCCAAGACGACGACCTGAGACGGTTGAAAGTCTCACACACATACCAAGGAACACACACACACACACACCCACACACACGATGATAATGGAGCAGTGTAATATGGTAACATATTACGCGGTCTTCGCACGAGTTGAAGAACAATGAAGTGACACTGCGAAAAGGGCAATTTGTTCGCGATTCCCACCACGGCCCAACCCAACACGGTGGAGAGGATAAACACGCTGCTCGGCAGCAGCATCGCATCGATCGCACACACTCGGCGGTGGTTGTTATTTCGACGCGGGTATGATAATGGCATGGTAAATGGTTATCATGCGTCTGACATCAGCCTAGAGCCCGAAGAGCCGAAGCTTTTGTGCTATCAACCGTCGTTCAATTTACATCTCGACGTACGGGCGCACACACACAACGGCACACCCGGCACACGCCAGTGACTTCTTCTCCGTTAAGAAAATGGCAAGAAAGCCACCCCGTGCAACCCAACCAGCTAATGCTACCAGCAGCTGCCACCAGCAGGCAATCATCGTTTTCGTTCGCCTTATTGCACCCATTTTCCAGCCCATCGAACGGTCCTCCCTTCCCCGTTGTCGCTCTCTCTCTCTTGGCTTTTCTTTCGCGCACTAGAATTCACATCAGGAAAGCGCTGGTACTGATCTCAATTTAATTAGCTGTCCCCATCGAAGTGATCATCGATCAATTGCACGCACGCACAACTTATCACCTTCTTTTTGGTCGTTTCTGTTTTCCCCCACAGCTGCCTACCAAACCTGATTGCTGGTAAGACCGCAGCGTCTCCCGCCCGCCAACAACAGGATGAAGTTTTCCATCCCGATGCCCGGCGGCGGTACCGGGCTGGCCCTCTTCTCCAAGCTCATCCGCACGAAAGATCTGCACAAGCTGCAGGAAGAGGACCCGAACAGTACAAAGCCCAGGCTAACCGTAAGTGTGTTCGTTCACTGAATTGCACTCCACAGGAGCGTCGTCTAAACCGTGTGCTCTGTCTGTTTCGTGTGCCGCAGAAATGTCTCACCACACTCGACCTTACCTCGCTGGGTGTGGGCTCCTGTTGCGGCACGGGCATGTACCTGGTGGCCGGAATGGTGGCGCGAAACATCGCCGGACCGGGCGTAGTGCTTAGTTTTTTCATCGCAGCCGTAGCTAGTATATTTTCAGGTGAGTCGTGCCCCCTGATGATGCCCCATGACAACCAGGCACGAGTGACTAAATGTTCGCTTTCTTCTCTCACAGGCGCCTGCTATGCTGAGTTCGGTGTACGAGTGCCACACACGTCCGGATCCGCGTACATGTATTCTTATGTTTCCGTGGGGGAGTTTGTAGCGTTTGTCATAGGATGGAATATGATATTAGAATATTTAATTGGTAAGTGTGTGTGTGTGTGTGTGTGTGTGTGTGTGTGTGTCGCCGTCTGTATTTAATCAAGCTCATCGTACCAAATCACAAGACGGCACATCTTCAAAAGATCCTATTTATAAAGTCGCACACGCCTTTGGACAAACCTTGTTGAATCCTGAGAGACAGACAGAAAGAGCGAAGCCAGAGACAGAATTGGACGATTGCGATTGGGTGTGAATATTTTATAATGCACTTCATTTCATAATCAGCCCTCAATGACGGAAAGCCACTTGTCAACTGACTTTAGGACTTTCGGAGAGTTGCTGTTTGCGTCTGGCGATGCTCGGAATCCGGCGTGCCTCGGAAGAGCATAACATTGAACAAAAGATGACTGGTCAACTGGACAGGAGGACGGTCCAGACCGGCTAGAGATGGGTTCAGGAGCGAGTGGTGATAAAATATTTACTTTGCCAATTTTCCCAGTGGCCGGCAGTGGCTGAATAAAGAAGCCTGTAAGGGATACTCTATCCCCTTGCTGCCAGGCATTGGATAGCGGGACAAGCAACAGTACCAGAGCCCGCAGATGGGTGCCGTAATTCACACGAACTTGGTGCCACCGTTTTTACCATGCATACGGACGCCGTCGCCTCGGACTCATCGACCCAAAGCTTGACGACACCCGGTGCTACTCTCGACCCCGACCGACTTGTTTGCTCAACAGCCCGCGTCAAGTGACCATAACTGTGAACGAGTCCTGCCACCACCGAGTGGGACCGGACCAAGTGTGTGTGTTGGGTGGGTTTGTGGGCCATGAATTCGGTAGTTCCCGCGCAAACCCAGCCATTTCCATAACTGTCAGACCAGCGGGACAACCCCTAGGAGTGCAAAATTAGCAGCCCATGTGAAGCAAATCTCTCTCGCTCCCTGCTTTCTACTCCCTAGCGTATGTCAAGCCGAAACGTGACTAAGTATAATGTGCAACGCCGCTGCAGCTGCAACCTCCTGACGCTGACTAATTGCTACTGGCGCTGTGGGCGATGGTGCTCATCCCGCACACCGTCCGTCGTGCATACGGAATGCATGAAAGAGCTTTCAAGCTAATTTTCGTCCACGTTCTGGTGCCGGGAAGCTCATCGCGACGCTGTACTTCCCGCGATGTCCCCTTGGGGTCCTTGGGAAGGTTCGGGCTGGACCGATTTTTATAGCACACTTCCATGCTTTTGGCACACAAACACGCACACACCTGTGTGTGTGCAAGCGTATAGAAATCTCAATTAAAATTTCTCCCTTCTCGGTATTCACTCGGGTGACATGACTGCATCGCGCGCTGCCGCTGCAAAGTGCAAAGCAATTTGGGGACGAAATTAATTCGCTCGATCTGTTTTTATCTTCTTTCTGTTTCACCGCCGTGTAATGCGCGAAGGTACGAGCGCGTGTGCCTGCGCCCTTAGCGCAAGCTTCGATTCACTGTCGGGCGGCTTCATAGGCAGAAGCATAGCGGCCTCTGTGGGGACCATATTCGGTACGTATGTTGATGGTCATGCACGACAATGCGTGGCGAATGCGAAACATTAGAAACAAAAACACATGCGTGCTCTCCATTTTTTTGGTTTTGTTTTTGTTTCATCTATCCTATTCAGCGTTCTCTCTTTCTCTTTACTGCTTTACTCTTTACTGCGGCTACTTTAGCCTAGCATTTAGTTACCACTTTCTCTTACTACTTTTCTTCTTCCATTTTGTTTCCAATTGGGTTGTATTTTATGGCCTTTTTGACTCGTTTTATCGTTTTACTATCGTTAATCTTATTTACCTCTCATACTCATAAACACACACCACTACGGCTCGGCTACCAAACTGGACTGGGTCAAACCCCATTGTATTTGATTCACCTTAAATTTACACAATCATGCTCTCTCTCATGCGCGACCACCACCACCACTGGGGGGACTCGCAGGGCGGCCACCGGATTTCATCGCGTTCGGCATTACGCTCGTAATGACGTGCATCCTGGCGCTCGGCGCTAGCAAGTCGGTGCTCTTCAACAACGTCCTCAACACCGTGAACCTTGCATCGTGGGTATTTATTCTAACCGCAGGCTTGTTTTACGTCGACACCAACACCTGGACCGAGCACGAGGGCTTCCTGCCGTTTGGCTGGAGCGGGGTAGGTTTAACATGTTGCCTGTTTAGCTGTTGTCTGTGTTACAGTTCTGCTCCTTCAGGGTGCATGTCGTGCTTTGTTCCCCCCTCCTTTTCGGTTTCTCGACGAATATGTTATATTCCATTTAGGAGTAGTGGAGCGTTTTTCCTTTGTTTTCCCTCTCTCTCATGGCTTTGTTTTTCTTTTTTGGGTCGGGAGTGAATCGACGACGAGTGGGACGCTTCTCCTGGAGGGCATTTCAAATTTAACCTTTGCTTCGATACATTCAGGTATTTACGGGGGCGGCCACCTGCTTTTACGCCTTCATCGGGTTCGACATCATAGCAACGACCGGCGAGGAGGCGCACAATCCCCAGAAAAGTATCCCGAAAGCAATCGTGGGCTCATTGGTTATCGTCCTCATAGTGTACGTTACCAGCAGCTTCATCCTGACACTAGTTGGTAAGCCTTTCATCTCCTTCTTTGTAGCTTCGAAGCGTTCCAAAAGAGGGACATGGAAAGATGTTATGTATGCCTCTTCTTTCCTCGTTCTTTTTAGTTCCTTACGATCACATCGACTCGGGCTCGGCGTTAGTGCAGATGTGGACCTACGTGGGGGCGCCCAAATGCCGAGCATTGGTAGCAATCGGTGCCACGGCCGGGCTGAGTGTGGCGATGTTCGGTTCCATGTTTCCCATGCCCCGCGTCATCTACGCTATGGCCCAGGACGGACTGGTGTTCCGTCAGCTTTCGCAGCTGTGGGCCAAAACGGGTGTGCCCGGAATTGCTACGATCGGCAGTGGTATAGCCGCCTCCCTGGTGGCGCTTACCGTGCAGCTCGAGGTTCTCGTTGAGATGATGTCGATCGGTACGCTGCTCGCTTACACGCTCGTATCTACCTGTGTGCTGATCCTGCGCTACCAGCCCCACAGTACCTCGCTGGTCGATCTACTGCCTGCGCAGCTTCGTACACCGCAGCCGCCAAGCACCCCGGATCCTAGCACGCAGCAAAGCGTCAAGGCTAATGTGATGATAAAAAAGATCACCCGTGGATCGCCAGACTCCGACGATAGCTATGACGACGATAGTCCGGACGGCTACATGGGCCGTGACGATCAGTTCCTGGTGACCGACCGCACGGAGAACAAATTTTACGGTAATGGGAAAGATGAAAACGGACACTCCTTTCGGTAGAGCTCTTACTTGAACTCCTTCTTCCAGGTGCAGTACACGGGGGTTCGCAAGGAAACACGGACACTTGTCCGATATGGATATGCGATTACATTGTAGGTCGAATTCAGCGGTACTCTTACTTATGTCCAGGATTTTTCCCCTGGATAAGACCCGGCCCGGCAACGCCCGAAACAGGTAAAGCGCAGGGACTGGCCACATACGATACGTCGTCGGAATGGCAAGAGTAACTCGTTATGGTTTCTCATCCTCCAGGAATGTTCGTAACAAAGCTGGTCGGACTGATGTATGTGTGTATATTCTTGCTGGATCTCTTCATGGCCATCGGGCTGACGGGAGCGTTCTACTCCTTAGCGTACACTGTCCTGGTGTTAAGTATAATTTGGATTCTGCTTGTCATTTCACGACAGCCCCAGAACCGGTATGTACCGACAGCAAGTCTCACAACGATGGGAATAGGAAGAACTAGTTGACGATGTTCAACGTTGTGTTTTTTTGTTTGTTTTTCCAGATATGCACTATCGTTCCTCACTCCTGGACTTCCATTCATTCCAACGATCGCCATTACGGTAAACATCTACCTAATATTCAAGCTCAGTATTCTCACCCTGGTACGGTTTACCGTCTGGATGACGCTGGGGTTGATCATGTACTTCTACTACGGCATCACGCACAGCTCGCTCGAGAATCCGAGCGAGGAGTTTGAGCTGACCGTCGACAACAACGGTTCGGCGGCACAGAATCTCCAAATAAATGTTCCTTCCACCACCACCACCGCTAAGCCAAGCAAACGCCAACGCACCGAACCGACCGCTGTCTGGGACCGGCACGGTTACGAGAACCGCATGGCCACAAACGACGACGGTGAGTACCAGTGGTCCGGGGCGAACCAGCAGCAGAACAACACGCACCCGTACAGTTGGAACACCAACGATGCTTGGGGCGATCGAACGATCTACGATCGTCCGCCACAGTCAGCCAACATTTTCCAGCCGCCGCCTGCAACGACGACGTCCGAGGCGAAAAAGGATGGTTTTGGCATGTTCTACAACGAGTCCGCCAGCTACCCGACCTGGGACGACTAAGGCAGCCCATGGCACAACCTTCGCAACCTTCCCACTGTACATACATGCACGCTGGAACCGTTCGAGGCACTCTGCTCTCCGGTGGACGCTGCTCTTCCCACTATCCTCCTCCCAAGAAGTTGGAAAACAACACGTCCGCCATACGTTCCTCGGTTCGTTGCATATGCGTATTTTTACTGTTAAGTTTTCGCGTTCCCGCAATACTATGGGGTGGTCGGTTCTTGACGAAAGGGATGTATTTCGTATTTCCATCCATTACCATTACGTGCTATCTATCGTGCTATCTCTAGTGCACTGACCCAGTGTACATCGTTGAGCTGTTTGAGCAAGTGAAGAATGTGATAAATGCAAGGACATTGCGGGAAGAAGGGCAACACAAAATGAAAGCATACATACACAAACAGATACTTACAACATATCCTTAAGTTAAGTTAGACTCATTAGCAGGGAGCAGAGAGGAGAGGTTTTACTTAAGAGGACAGAGTCTTGATTTCTCTCTCGGCAGCTATGGACAATCTTGGGATGTACTATTTTTTCGATCACGTAACATTAGGTTACCTGTTTTTAAATTCTACCATGTACTTGTTAGAGATCCATTTACTGTAGGTCTTTCAATTATATTGTTCATAGCTCGGTGGCGCAGCATTTCGCAGCAGATTTTACAGTTCAGTTGTGGCCGGAAGCATACTTCAGTTACTTCAGTGGAAGGAAAAGAAAGTGAAAGAGGTGTTCACACTCTCAGCACACGCGTGCGACTGGGTTTCTTCTCGACGTATTTAACAACAAAACAAAACACAAATATTTACGCGACGATTTAATACGCTACGATCTTCAGCTAAATCTACCTGAATCTAGGAATGGCAATCAGACCGAACCGTGTGTAGTTTAGTGTAGTTAAATAGTGGCGACGCTCCCCAAAACGAGCGGATGCGTTCGAGCGCACTGTAAAAAATGCACGCAAAACAACACACACTAACATTACAGTACGACTCCAAATTATGACACCCACGTACATTTCCTATCATCACGTGTCGCATCGTGAATGCATTCAAGCGATACAACAGATGTGCGTGCAGTTCTGCAAGAACGCAGTGTATCTTTCCTTGTAGTATCGACTGGCCACCGACTACTAAAGAGCGTTAACACAGTCTGGGGAGGAAGACAGCAGGCAAAGTGAAAGGATTTTAGATAGATAGCTAGCCCTTTGAGGATTTAGTATGATGGCAATGAAAGGGGAGGTGATGCAAGCGGTCAGTGTAAGAAAATAGGGACGGGGCCGATGGTGTTCGCTTGAGCAAATTCTAACAATTATAAATACTAAAAGAGATTGTAAGATATGAACGTATGTGCCATGAGTAAAACTAAAGTGAAGCAGTGATCAGTCACTACTGATCGGCATTGGGGCACATAAAGCGAAGGGGAGAAACACCCCGAACAGCAGGGACACTCGTTGCACATTTACGTTACGTTTATGAAAAGATGCATTTAAAACAAAATGATATTGTTTCAGTTGTGTCATAGCCGATCGAGACTGTCCGCCGTGATGTGGGATTTATCTGATTCGTTATCCGCACGTGGGGAGGGCCTTGCACCTCCCACATACAGGAATACACACGCTTAACAGCAGATACTTGTATGACTTGTTAAACATTGCTTCCGTTTTAATTTTGTAGTCATTTGTTCAGTCGTTTAAATACGCCCATCGTTAAACCATCTAAGCTTATACGAGTGAATGGAAAACGATACTATCGATGATGATTGTTTTAATTCCACTACCCTGAACCGTTTCACGCCACATCATTAAACATTCCAGTAACACACTTCAGCAAACATGTTCAAAGCAGTGGTTCATACACATTAAAATAAATATAAACAAAATAGACATTACGTACGCATAAACAAGTGAGAAATCAGTATCTTTCATCAAATTAAGTGATATTTTACTGTTGAAGTTGTTGGTTGAGTAACATAATAATTATAACGATAATATACACATAATATATGAATATCAAGGAAAACAAACTGGTCGGGCACGAAAGCACGAAGGGATCCAAAGGATAAGCGAATCGATACCACTACTATTACTAATTGTGCATTGTTAAGCTGTACATTTTCGTTGTAAGTCATTTCCTCTCACTCACTAAATGTAAAACGATCAGCAGTAGCAGTATTCAGTGACCGGCAGTACAATCTCCCCTCTCACTACTCATCGGCACTGTTCGATCGTTAAAACATCAACATAAACCACCGGGTAACGTCGGAATGTGTGTTTGGTAGCAAAACACAAACGTTCGTACTTGAAAGCCACTGAAAATATATTCCAAACCATTCGCCGTATTGTGTAGTACATTGGGCAGGGAGCAAAAGAGAGGACCGGAACCTCCACACGAATGTGCCCTCGAACCAAGGAACCAGCACCATTATCTCGTTTACTTGTACTTTCTTTTCCACTCTGATTAATCACAATCACTTGCACAATCATTGTCATTTGTACACTTTATCAAAACTGTGACTGTAATATATACCAAAAAAAAGAAGAGAAAATTGAAAATGTATTTTCACGCAACTTAGTTGTTACCTTTTGCTATTCATGTAAATGTGTTTCACAGAAAAAACCAGCATCAAACCGTCACGCAGTTTCAAATCGATACAAAAGAGTTTTAACTTTTCTAAGTGTGATATTTACCTCTACACATTACACATAGATTACCAGTTTACTATGCAATTTTCTCGTAAATCACTTCGTAAATCCATCATCGGTCGACTTAACACCAGATGCACACACCCAAGTAATGCGCGCAGTCTTGCTGGTTCGATACTGGTCCACAGTTACTAGAACAACCAAACCCAAAGGATTTAATGTACAAATACATGATACAACTGGAAAGAACTCTTTCCGACCGTTTACGCTAGGGGTGACCACTACCAAAGAAGCAGGACAGGCAAATTAATTACAGCATACCGACGAACAAATACCCAACACCATAGATCCATAGAATAGAGTCGCGAAAAAGGCGATCCTTGCCTACAGCAGCAGTGTTAGGTGTACTTCATGCGCATAGATGCGTCAAAAGAAGCTCCAGTTATTACATAAATATACACATAAAGTATATATATATACATACTTATACATATATAGCTAGTACGTCTATTTCAATTTTTTCCCCGATGCGCGCTACCCACTCAAGCGCTCGTACTACCAGTGTACTTCTTTACGTGTGTAGCCATTAATGAATAAAAAAACATATTTAAGAGAGAAAACAAACATCATTTAAAGAAACAAACAACAACGTTACGGAAGACATGTTGAAAATTGAGAAAACTTGTTAAATTCACTGCTCCAAGGAATTCGTTATGTGGCGTCAGGATCACCGCTATCCCGAAAGATACGAAACACTCTAATGCGCAAATATAATTAAGTTAAACAGTGGAGCACTTGGAAGAGACAGATACACTATACATACATGTTTGTTGAGTTATCTTAGTGTAAACAGTCACATAAGCAGATGAATGCCGGTAGCATCACTGTGTAAACATTATACATATACATATTGCCGAACAACGCAGATTAATCTACTCTTTAAACTAAGGACATCCTTGCTAAATTACTGCAAAGTGCTCGGACTCTGAATGCCGTTGGTTTGGGGGGTGGAGAAAATGAAATATTGCCGAAACCTATGAGACAAAAGAAGAAAGCAACTAAGAGTAAATAAACTAATTTAAAGAGTAAAACATGAGAGAAAACATAAAATGCAATAAAATTAAAAGAGCAAATAGGCAAGGGTTTTACTTTTATTCTGAGTGAATAGATTCAACGATTAAAGATATGTGAGTATAAGGGAATTTGCTTTACGGTTGCACATCCTTAGGCATGCTTATGCTCAGGTCAGCCACAACGTATGCCGCGGCGGCCCAGAGGGCTGCACATTTGTCTAAGTTTTTAGGATCCTCCACTGCCATCGTGTCGCCAGCGGAATGGTGGAACCTAATAGTGTGTCAAATTGGACGCAATTAATGCCAAACATCCCAGCACCGTACCACCAGTTTAACAGTACTTACCAGAAGTATTTTTCATTTTTGTTCAACAGGGACGCTCCAGGGAAGCCGCGCGTCGTCCAGTGGCTTATATCTGGCCCACCATCTGTAGGAGTTTCAAACTCAGTTGCGTTCAAGGGACCCATCAGTCTGTAAGAATCAACGCAAACGTTATGTTTTATGGTTCTACTGCCGCTCGGATAACAAAAAAAGCTCTTACTTGACGATTTCTCGAAAGATACATTCGGCATCAGCATTCCCGACAAAGTCCAGCCCCCGCGGCTCAAATGTACCGATATCCGATTCGAAGAAGAAATTAAATTCCTTCTGCTCTTGCGGTTTGTGTGCCTCTTTGTACGCTGCTCCACCGTAAAGCCCTTCCTCTTCGCCCGTCCAAAGAATGGCCCGAATGGTACGGCGAGGCCGCAGCCCCATCGCTTTCAGGTACGTCAATGCTTTCCACGAGATCATGGCACCACCTCCGTCATCCATCGCACCAACACCAACATCCCAGCTGTCCAGATGTCCGGAGACGACAACGACCGATGTGTCGGTGTACGTTGTTCCAATCAGCTCACCGATCGTGTTCCGCGACACTACCGGATCCATCGGGCGGTCGGCCATTTCAAGATGAATCTCCATCTGCTCACCCCGGCGGTACTTACGGAGCAGCATCTGGGCGTCCTCCACAGTGATGCAAGCGACGGGGATCTTCTTCACATCATCCTGATAATGCTGCTGGCCCGTGTGCGGAGAGCCGATCGAGAACGGGGTAATCGAGCGGACGAGCGCTGCTACGGCTCCCTTGCGCGATGCTACCGACGCTGCCTGACTGCGATAAACCACCGTCCGGCCGTAGCTCTCCCATACCGGCGAGAAAACAACAATCTTTCCACGCACCTGCTCCGCCGGGATGGTTTCAAATTCTTTGAACGATTCCACGGCCAGCACCTCGGCGATGATGCCTCCGCGCGGTGTACCGACGCTGCTGCCAAGCCCCAGCAATGGAAGATTCTTCCGGAACGGTTTCACCAACTCGGCACTCTCATACCCCCGTACCCAGTGCGGAACGGTCGCAGACTCCGTGTGTACGTTTTCCAGCCCATCGGTCTGCATTTTGTCGACCACATAATCGATGGCTTTCTCCAGCTGCTCGCTGCCGGCCACGCGTGCCCCGAACGTATCGACCAGCTCTGCCAGACTGTCCCAGGTGCGGCCGGCATATTCGCCATTCACTATCTCGTCAACAATCTTGTTTACGATCGGTTGATAGCCGCGGATCTCCTTCACCAGGGCTTCCGGCAAATCGCAGCTCCCATTCTGTTGCTTACCGAACGTGTCCACTCTATTATCGGCCACCCCGGCGCTGGTAAGTTCAAAAATCGCTCCCACTACGGTGAGAAACAGAATCACGGACGCCATTCTGCTGGCCGATCTACGATCACAATGAAACGATGCCGGGAACACACAACCTACTTATCGCTAATAGGGCCAGCCGCCACTTCACGATGGCGATAAAGCAAATAATAAACAAAGCGTCGGAAGCGCGCACGCATCCCACGGAGACGTTAGAAAAGGAAGGGTTACACACATCCTCTCTTTTCGATCAGCCGTCCATAGTTTATTTACCTCGACAGTTGCTGTGATGCTGAAGGCAATGCGTGGAATGGCATTTTTTTTTCGAAATTTTAACATCCGGAACTGATTTGTCAATCTCAACAATAAATTTCGTTATTTTTGGTTATTGGAAGCTGTAACTAACGACATCTTTCGGAATATCGATGCTCAGGTCGGCGATCACGTAAGCAGTAGCCGCCCAAAGCGCAGTTATTCTATCCAAAGCCGCTGGATCTTCTAACTCGATCGTGTCCCCCTCAGTGTGGTGATACCTGCATAATAATCAGATTGTTCCATACATTTCCGTGCTTCAGGTCGGACTATAAAATACTTACCAAAAGTAGTTTTCATTCTTGTTTCGCAATGAAACGCCTGGAAATCCCCTTCTAACCCAATTTCCGATGTCTGATCCCACAGATCCTTCGGTGAATGTGAATTCGTCGTAGCCAGTCATCAATCTAGCGATGGTGGGATTACTGTTTAGTTACTTTTTTTAACATAAAATTAATTACACTCATACTTAGCTATTTCAGCAAAGATACACTGGGCATCACTGTTACCGGAGAAGTCGAGACCAGTGGGTTCAAATGTTCCAGAATCTGACTCGAAGAACACGTTGAACTCGTCCTTCTCACCGTCGGAATGCTGTCTTTCATATTCACTCGCTCCCTCCAAGTACTGTTCCTCCGCCGTCCAGTAAATGGCTCGAATAGTGCGTCGTGGCCTAAGACCCATCGCTTTCAGGAATGTCACGGCTTTCCAGGAGACAAATACGCCACCAGCATCATCCGAAGCACCAGTACCCACGTCCCAGCTGTCCATGTGACCGGATACGACCACTACGGAGGTGTTCTTGAAGGTATGGCCCTCTAGCTCACCAATCGTGTTTCGCGATATCGTTGGATCGAGATTCATGGCATCCATTTTCAGATGAATTATCATCTTATCTCCTCGTCGGTACTTGCGCAAGAGTAACATGGCATCTTCTACCGTTATAGCTGCAGCAGGAATACGGCGCACTTCCGGATCATATGAAAGCGTTCCAGTGTGAGGCGTTCCGATAGAGAAAGGAGTCATCGAACGTATCAGCACTGCTGCAGCGCCTTTCTTTGCCGCCACTGAGGGAGAGTCATATCGATACCGACCAGTCGGTCCATAGCCAACCCATGCTGGAGCAAAAACTACAATTTTTCCTTCCACTTGGTCTGCAGTGAAGTTTTCAAACTCTTCAAACGATTCCACCGCGATCACTTCTGCCCGGATGCCTTCTGGTGCAGTTCCAACTGATTTTCCAAGTCCCAGCATGGGTAAATTCTTATGGAATGGTTCTACCAGCTCTGCCCATTCACGGCCGCGTTGCCAGTGTGATACGATGGCTTCTTCGGTATGAACATTGTCAAGCCCTTCCGCGATCATTTCCTGCACTGCGAAGTCGATCGCATCCTCCAGTTGCTTCGATCCAGTGAGCCGTGGTCCAAACCGATCCGTAAACTCCAGCAAACTCTGCCAAGTCTTGCCCGCATACTCACCAGAAACGATGAGCTGGAAGATCGAATCCACTACCGGCTGATATTGTGCAATTTCTTCCCGTAGTCCAGGAGGGAGTTCACATTCGTTCGGATCTGCTGTTGCGAGATTGATTGAGATGAGTATTGCGCAAAGCGCGCTGAGAAATTCTAACTTCATCCAAAGCATGGTGGAAAACGAATGACCGCAGGTGCTCGAGAATGACGAAGGTGATAGTGGTTCTTGTAACTTATCAGGCTATGCTGCATGAATACACTGAAATGTGACAAGATAAAGTTACTTGCTGAAGATAATAAGGAATTTGAATGTATCAACAGGTACTCAATAACCATGTCTAATCAAAAGTGCCTGATCTTCTCTATCTATAGGCTCTTCAATCAAAAGGCTTTGTAGGCTGTGGATTGAAAAGTGTCTAGTGCATTCGCATTGTTGCTTCGCAGCCGTATGATGAGTTCAGTATTTATAAACTAATCGATCGTACGATGTTCGCGTTGTTCTCTTCAAGTTACTTCCATTTTTTGGCATATTGTTGGAGTCATCTCATATACATGCCAAGTCTTTCTTCTGGACGATTTCTGGATGTTCAGATGGTTTAACAAAAACGGATCTTTATGAAATATCTATATGTTTAATATTCCACTTCGTAATTGAGAAGCATGACACTCAATCAATAACGTTTTTTAAGACTATATAATTCTGATGCGACGATCTGTTTGTTTTAAATGATGTCGTTATTTTGGTTTGTAATCCGTTA